>NW_008824196.1:1397154-1405760 GCF_000699105.1 Pygoscelis adeliae
ATCCTTCTCTAATTCAACTGGCTGCTGGTGCAGCCAGGCGCAGCACGTTAGCATGGGCTGCTGGAGTTCAGGATTCACAAAAAAATGTACTGGCTGTGAATGGTTCTTTATTCTGATCCAGCAATCTGGATGCGGTTGCAAGTTTTCTGTTCACCGCAGTGTTCGCCTGTTAGTAATCTGTATTTTTAGGGAGAACAGAAACCTGCTGGACCCCGTGTTGCAATGAGTTGCTGCAGGCTGTGGGGGTGTCTCACAATCCTTTTTTGTTTCTCTCTCCTCAAAACACATCTTATGAACAGGTAAAGAAAATCGTAGCAAGATGTTGGTTTGTGCACTCTGTGCACCATTCACAAATCTCCCTTGTCACTTATTAACAAGAAGAAGAGTGGCAAACTGCAAAACAAAACCGTAGCCAATTCAGCAAGGAGGCATTCAGCTGCAGCTGGAAGGAATGCTCTAACGCCGTCTGTCAGTCGCTCTGCCTACGACTCAGATCACGAGAGCCTGCTCTAGGAATGCCTGCGATGGAGAAGTCTGTTCAGACCTGCCCAGGCAGCGCCAGCATTTCCCTCTGTACTTGTGCAGCAGTTCAGGCACATCGCCCTTTCCAGTAACCTCAACCCCTGGGGGACAACGCTGATAAGCAGCCGCCAATGAATACTGACAAAAAGCCAGCAAACGCACATTAGTTGCCCTTGCAGAGATTCAGGTTAAATACTGCCATTTAAATGCTACAGTAAAAGTTGATAGATATTGTAAATAAATACCGTAAATTAAAGCTAACAAAAATACTGGTTTTGCTTTACTACATTTTAGGGGAACACTTCTTCCTCTCTCTTTCCTAAGTTTCTAAGAAAAGCTGAGAGTCTTTACTGTTATTTTGGCCGTGCCTTTTTGTTTGGATGAAGATGTAAAGACCATTCACACAGTTTTATGAGGCTAGCCCATATATAATTTTGATGCTTTATTTTCACCGTTTATATTTGACCAGCAGATGAAAGTGTAAGACTAGGGACCATCCCATCACACTAGGAAATGATAACCAGAGAGCGGACTGCTTCAAGACCACCACAAACAATAGCAAAGGCAGCTGAAAGCTCAGTCATGCTGCATGGTGGAAGGACAACTTGTGAGCTCCTCTAATTTATGCCTTTCTGCCCTCGTCATGAGTGGCAAAAAAGAAAAAAGAAGCACACTGAGAGAGTAATACGGAATTTTCTTTGCCAGCTGTCTGGTATGAAAGAAATGTTTACGCAAAAGCGATCCTTTTGAGAGCTGAGAAACAAGGGTGAAGACCCTCACCACACCATCAACGTAGCACATCTGCTCTGTGCTGCGTTGAACACCCCGGCTTCCAGCCTTCAGAAGTGATATCTAACTTGCTACTCTAGAGAACTTCCCTCATATTTTATATCATCAAGTGATCATACAATACAAAGGTACTACTAGATAGTAAAGAACTTAAAAATGCAGTCATAGTGTTGTAGGGATAACAACTTGCTGAGGAAAGGAAAAAAAAAATCTCACACTGATATGGAGAAAACATTGCAACCTAAGATATGAAGGTGTATTTGCACAGATCACAGGCTTCTTGCAGGATCCATAAAGTGAACTACGGCACTGAACATGGAATGAGTCATTAGCACGCAATAATATATCACAACACAGCATTGTACAAACAATGAACTTCAATTTACTTCACACCATTGGAGTATCCTTTACTAAGCATCAGAAGCTGCTGGCATGTGTAGTATATAAAAGGTGGTCTAATTATAGGGGGGCAGGGAAGAAAAGCCACCAAACGCTCCATTACCTTACACATAGGAAATGAAGTTTTTCCTTTCTACATAAGAAGGGACAGTAAGGGTCAGAAAAACAGCTACTTACCGGTGTGCAGTATTCCACCATGGGATAGTGCATTTTATGACCTTTTGCAACACGGCCAGAGAAGAAGCAGCTTTGGCAGATGTCATAATTAAAGTGCTTTAAACTTCTGTACCTAAAGGAGGAGGAAAAAAACCCCACGGCTTCAGAGCTTTGTATGTGAATGCTTCATATCAGCTTGTCAAGTTTTCTGCATTAGTAAGTTCTCTTCCTTGAGATGTCACACGGTGTGCAATGCCGGGCAATGCTCCTCTGCCACTGAGGGACAGGTATTGCTGCCTCAGATGGTTACGAAAAATCTGAATCTTCAAA
This sequence comes from Pygoscelis adeliae, assembly GCF_000699105.1. Lineage (NCBI taxonomy): Eukaryota > Metazoa > Chordata > Aves > Sphenisciformes > Spheniscidae > Pygoscelis > Pygoscelis adeliae. Next base: position 1,399,351 of record NW_008824196.1, read on the forward strand.
AAAAATTTTAACACCGGGCAACAGCAAAGATTTCTACACAATCACTCTCTCTTAAGACGCGAAAGACACTACCATGCTTTTTGTTTCTATAATGCCAATTTCAGTTCTTTTGCTCTTCATCATGATTCCTAACACAGAATGTCCCGAGGAAGTAAAATTCAAATCAGTAATGCCCTCCTCAACAAGTCACTCCAGCAAACTCCTAAGTGCTGCATACAAGACAGGAATTTGTTTGTGTCCTTCCCAGCACCTCTATCAAAACAATTTTCCTGTATGGCATTCCATCCATGCAAAACTCCGAATGCACTTTCGGGCCATTATTTGATCTCATCAGCTCTATGAGGCAGCTAACTGTTATATCTGCTGTGCTGAAGTGCTTGAAAGAGCTGGAGGCATAAGGGTTGTCTTGTTCCAAATATGCGAAGCAGTTCAGTCACAATGACCTCAAAAGAACATTGTTTTACACGTACTGAGGCACACAGTATTAGCTTTCTAAAAGCCTTCCAATACAGTATCTTTTTGTCAAGTGTGTACACAGGGTCTCAATGACTTGCAAAGCCAGAGAAAAAATCTGCGACAGATTCGACTATCATGATAATAGATTTGTTATATAAATTTAAGTGCCAGATGAGATCAGACAAGTAAAATTAGACGCAAACAGAGAGCTCCAGTGTTCGCTTCCCGAGTTCTCGATGCTCACTACAGGCTATCCATTCACTTGCCATCCTTTGATTTTCCAAGTGCTGCATTTTTCAATTCCACCTACTTGTCTTTGGCTGTTTATACTAAACCGTGTAAGTAATTCAGTAGTTTCATAAACCGTATCTGGGAACGGGAAAATTAGACTTTGTGGATGTGTTGAATTACTCACATCTCATCCCTAGCTCTTCCTCAGTAATATTTATCATTTCCCAGTTAAGATATTCAAGGGGAATAAAAGCAGAAGGAGAACAATTTAGATGATTAGAGGAACAGCCTTGCTGAAGAAAAATTCAGATGCAAAACAAAGCAGTATCTTCATTATTTCCCCCATTTCCCACTGCCTGTGAAATCACATAGGAGAAAGCACTGCCCCACTACAGGCATAAAAGCAACATTCATGCTCTCCCAGGTCAGAGCAAAACGATGGCTTTTCTATCTGGTACTGCTTGCTGCTGTTGTCTATTTGGGTTTTAGAAACAAAATTACAGAAAGCTCTTTGTAAACAACACCATACCATAGAAGGAGAAATGCCAATGGTAAAAGAAGACCGTGCATAAAAAGGACAGAAACCACACAAAGCAGCTATTGCGAAGCAAAGTGATAAAACAAGTCTAGGCGTAATTGCAAGTGAGTATTTACTTAGCCGTTAAGTGGATTCTCAACAGGCGTACCAACACACAGCCGTTTTACAACACAGTGACTTATTCATTGCCATAGTAACCGTGGTGTCGATCCAGACATTTAAATAGACCAGCAACATTCCCCCCACTCCAGGTTAATGTTCAACTAACTACATTCTTTCTCTGAGAAACGCACATGTAGCTTTACATGTCTGCGAATTTTCAAGGCACTTCCTTGCTTTATACCATGACAGAAAGCAATTCATTAGGATCCAATTCAGAAAATGTAACTGCATGTATAGGACAGACTGAATGTAAAGCAAATCGTATTAGTTGTGCAATCTACCAATACTTCGGTTGAGGCACGGAAGGACTGCAGGCAAGAGCAGGGCACAAGAAGAAGGGCCACATCTTAACTGATAGATGATTTTTGTTCTCTTCAACTCTCACATCACTGTACCCAGTCTAGGTGTCACGCTCCCTCGTGCCCTGTCACAATTATTTTTTTCCCTGAACAACATGCATAAAATCAAGCACATGATTTGCCCGGAAACAAGCAGAGTTCTTGATCCACCAAGCAGTACTACACATGGAAAGGGAGCAAGCTTGTACCTGAATCCAATAATTGGACACTCCTTGCAAATGTTACACTTCGCTTGGTGTTTGGCCGTCTCAGCAGCAGCCACCCTGTGCAAGACGGGCAGCCACACCATGGACTGTGGTTCCAGCCTCATCCAGTCCAAGAAGAGGGCTGCTTCGATCTCCGGTTTGTTGTTGGCCTGTAACACAGGGGGAAGAAAGGCAGGGGCTGAGCACAAGTGATCTGTCTACTACCAGCTAATTAACAGTTCAAGCCGTTTGTTTCCTGCCTACTCCGTATCTTTTCCCTGAATATACTCCAGCTTTTCCCCCAGTCCAGCCATTCATTAAAAAAAAAAAAAACCCAGAACAACAAAAAAAACCCAAACCCTCCATGATCCTGCCTTCAAGCCAGGAACTGAACACTATTATTAACGTTTCAAATCTCTCTTTCTCTTATTCCCTATTACAATAGACAGCACTACCATGTACTCTGTCACAGAGAAAACCATCCACTTACAGCATCACCTTTGATGCCTGATCTCATGTTTCCCATCTCTCTTATCTGAGCCTGCATAGCACTGCTTCTCACCTATTTTAAAAAGTTTGTGTTATCCAAGCCCTAAAAATTGCACGTCTTTTGATCAAAATTCCTTTCTCTTTAACGTCCTTCATTATCATACTGACCCTTCTTCTAAATGCACGCATAAGGAAATCATTCAAATCCCTTCTCAAGCCTGTTGTTGAACATGTAACCTCTCCGACTCCTTAAATGCCTCAAAATCCCTCTTCCCACCGTATCATCTCTAAATTTCCTGTCATTGCCTGCAAACACAATACACTTTTGTCCCACAGAATACGATCGATTTAGCCTCATATTCCACTACCTCCCACTTTCACCTCTTTGTCAGCAGCAAAAGAGCCTATAAAAACTTCCCAGCAGTCCCCGTTCCTCTGCTGCCTTCCCATCACATCCTAACGACTATGATGATTTCAAGTATCTCTTCTACGGTAACTTTGAGGCAACTCAGTCACAGAGCTGAATCCCATTGCAGCAGGCACTGTGCACACACCAAAAAATGATATTATCACCCCTACACCTGGCAGCACCTACAGTATGGAAAAAGAAACAGCAAAGAGACGAGAAACACAAGGCAATGAGGGACAACAGTGATCTATCTACATGGGTAGAGGTCACACCGTACTGGCAGGCTAGCCACTGCAAAGAACAGCGCAGAGTAAAGGCAAAAAGCATCAAAAGGGATTTTAAGGAAAACAGTGAAGTGACGGAGTCAATGTTTACAGGGAACGTCTCTCTGGCCTGCAGGGTGGTGCAGAGCCAGCACAAAACTGTTTATCTGAGAACCTGGGAGCTGGTTTCAGTGCTGAAGGCGAGGTGATGGGGTCAGGTGGAAACAGCGAAGGGCTCTGGCAGGGAGGATGGGAGGGAAGAGGACTGGTCCGCACAGGGAACAGCCCAAGCAACGGAGCGGGACACTGTCCCGCTCCATTTCTCTAAACCATCACTATGTGCTAATTCAAATTCTTTGAGACATTTCCTTCCACGCTACCCAACAGAAACAGCTATTTATGGGCTGAACATCTTTAAATCCTCTGTTTTCCTTTTTCTCTGGGGTTTCAAATACAGCCCTCTGCGGGCCAGTCTTTTATATTTCAAACTTCACAAGGCAGACTGTCTTCCTTTGTGGTTCCAAACCTATTTGAAGTATTTAAATAAATAATAAGCATTAATGTATCATGTAGATGGACCAAGATGAATAGGGGATTGAGTGCTGATTTTTTTTACACTTGCTCTCAGTTACTTTTCCAGTTTCTCATGAAATCTGAGTTTAGCATGACCTAGCTAAAACCTTATTCAACTAAAAATGCTAGCGACGAATTTGGAGAAAAAATATCACAACTGATCTAAAGGAGAGGGAGAGAGCTATAGGGAAAAACAATTAGTTTTGTGTGGGTGGTTTTTTTTTTTTTTTAAAGCTAACACTGTTTATAATCTTGACAAACAAATTAACTGATCGATACTTGAGGACTGAGAAAAATGCAAAGTCTCCTAGGCAGAACCCCTGGCCACAAGAAAGATGTGGACCCTCCCCCAAATAGCTCCCAAATAATGCTTTGCATTAAAATTGGCTTAAAATGCTGATGCAATACTTCGGTTAATTAGAAACAAAGAGATTTTTTGGTCAGGGCTTTCTTCTTGAGATGCTAGTTTGGGAAACCATCTAAAGACTCCTGTGACTGCATTTAAGATCCACATATATGGATTTCTAGTACAGTCATATACATCCTTTTTGGATGTTTGGGGTAAAACCATCAAACCACAACGTATCTACAGTTATTCAGATTAAGTCCCTCACAATTTAATATTCACTACAGATCTTATATGAAATGGAATAACCTTTTTTTTTCTCCACACACAAGACTTCTGCATTAAATCTTACTCCTCTGTTTTCTCATGTAGCTACAGAATTTAGGAACCTCCCCAAAGAAAAAAAAGAGAGAAAATCAGAAGTAGAATAAAGTCCAGCCAACACTGGCAACAGAATTTGTTTGGAACAGTGGATACTGCCTTCTGCTGCAGGACATCAGTGAATTCAATGTAATTAAATTAATACTAGAACTCTCCTAAGAGAAAGGCATATTTATAAAATATGATCATCTATATGTCTATTTTTCAGCTAGCAGCCAGGGCAGTAAAGGGGCTGGGAAGAGACTTTCTGCGGCTCACCCAGTGAGCCAGCATCAGCCAGGAACTACACTGGCAAACCATTACCCTGCCTAGCAGACTACACTTTCTATACAGAGGTCCTCTAAGCCTCAAAAAAATTTTAAGAGGATCTCTTTAATATGCCATTTCTAATAGAAAAACATGAAGTGTACTGAAATGCTGCAGTGCAAACTGCAGTCCGAATAAGAATGAGCTGCTCAAAGCGCCGCTCTCCACTTGTAGCTGCTTTAAATTTGCAGCGAAAATGCTGCTGCGATGAAAGAATTTCTGTAATATCCAAAGGTCTATTTTAATTTTGCAGTCATTGTCAATTGCCAGCAGTCCCAATAGCTGCCTACCCAGAGCTCCGCACGCTGGCTGTACAAAACCTGTACTCAGAGAGATTAGGTGCATTAAAATGTATCAGAACTGGTTCCAAATTATATTACCTGAAGATTTAAAGTCACGTGGAGAAAAGCTGGTCAGGGTCAGACAGTATAGGACGGACGGTTCTCTACTGTTCTCTGAGCTGCTACTACGATTTTTTTAATAATCTCTAAATCTGGTAAAGGCAGCAGCTGAAGATTTTACATAAGGGAAAAAGTCTGAATTCATACAGTTCGTATCTGAACCAACAAGATCAAGCTGTAAAGAATATTAATGGTTCTTCTCTTGAACACATTTCTGTGCAACTCCCAATTTTTATGGTAATAACAGAGTGAATCATAAAGCAGAATTCATAAAGCCCTTTCCAGCTTACAAGTAACAATTTGTTATGGGGGACATTCAAATTCATTATGTTCCAGACATCTGTTTTTCAGTATTTATTTTGCAGAAACAATGGGGGAATAGAAGTTGGGTGGTGCTAGCATCTTTATGCAATGCTAAAGAGTTGACTTTTTTGGGTTTTTCTCCCCTCTTCTTCCAGCTAGTAGTTTAAAGAATATTCTATGCTATATTAACTTTATCTATCCATAATATGAAATATGCTTAATACAGTTGTGATGTTACATGAACAATATGATATGTTTTTGGACAGAGTCAGACAATATAGCACAAATTTCTGATAACATTTTTTATGAGCTATATTCTGTTTAGCTGCAGCATAGGAAATTAATTGGAAATAAATTAACATTGTTAATTTAATGGCATTTTCCATCCACGATGGAAAGCTTTACGTTAGTCTAAATAAGTATTATTTTGGACAAAATTGAAATGGGGAATTGGATTTTTGTGACTTGCTGAAGTTTCAAAATGCAGAGCAAGCCATGAACAGCAGCCCTGTCTCCCAGGAGTCAGACCAAACCCTGCTCAACCTTGTCTTCCACTCTTGAATGGCTTCCCCAATATGTTCACGTTCTCCCCATTGCTAGCTGGTAAGAAAACAAAAATCAAGAATTTATTATTTCCTAGACAAGTGCTGTTTCATGGTCAAGAAAGAGAGGATTATTATAAAGGTAACTTTGGGTGATACAAACTGCTTTAAATCTGCCTCGACCCTTGGAGCAAGTACTTAAGATCATTACTTTGACCCCTTGCATTACGCTTGATTGCATCGACTACTCCAGTCAACGTTTTTAGTGTTGTGGTAAAAAGCAATAAAATAAAAAACCATGAACCCAGAAGTGAATTAGCGTACAGTTTTATATCATCCACACTTGAAAAACAGCATCTTCCTACTCCCCATACACTAAACCATTTTAAAATAGCTCTTTAAAGCAGTTCACTTGTAGGACTCTTCAAGAGTGCCTCCCAAAGTCAGGCACAAGTTCACAAAATCC
>NW_008824196.1:1405774-1440062 GCF_000699105.1 Pygoscelis adeliae
GTGACATTTACAGCATAGCAGCTTGAGGAAGGATTTGCTAGTTCCTCTCAGGACAGCTCTCCCCTGTCAGAGCCAAAAGCAGAAGAAATATTCTATGAATAGAAACAAGGGCTGCCTGGAGTCCCTCAACAGTAACACTGCATTTGTACGTTATTTGCATAGAGACCTCTATACAACTATATATAGTTACTTGTACACAGTATTGATATTTCCTAACTGTTGGAAAAAAACAAAACCACGCAACCCACGCCTCACAAAACAACTGCCCAACCAATTCAAATCACAGCATTTATGGCCAAAGTCACTATCAGGGTCCTGGCCCAGGATTTGCAATACCCAAACTCCACCTAAAAGGACTAACAGGCCCCTATTTTGGCTGTTATTTGTCTGAGTAACTATACTGGATTTGGACACAGTTAAGCGGTTGTAAAAACCAGGTTGATGTTGCCTGATCATTGATCAAGTAGAAACGTAGAAATGAAGACTATACAACACAGAATATTAAAATACTTTCCTCTGTCAAAGTGAAATGAAACAAGAAGGTTTAAAATACAGATATGAATTAACTGTGCATATTTTACTACTCCTTAGCTTCATCTGTACTGGTTTTTCATATCAAGTACTCTACTTCAAGTATACCCTCGGAAGAAAGCATCCTTAAAACAGTTTATAACCGAGAACCAAGTATCCAAAATTTTATTGAGAAACAGCAAGAGACATTTTCATCCGAGCTGCACTGTTTTCGCATCACATTTCTTAAACATTCCAATTTCACAGTAACTTATCCAAGGCAGTGATGTGAATTCCTAGTCCTATTTACACTATACAAGGAAAGCGTATTAATAATTTTCCACTGTGATTAAAACACAGCACGTGTTGTCCTTTAGTCCATAACAATTCCCTATCCTGTTTACTTAAAAAATGTACCCATCACAGATCTAAAAGGAAAGTGCTTTCACACTGCAGTAATAATGAATTCACTCAGTTTTTCACGGATCTATAGATTGCTTTGATGCAGTCTGAGCCCAGGCAGAACTATATAGCCTTCAAATGGTCATTAGGTCAAGCTCTTCGCTCTCACTTAAAAATTTTCTTTAAAATCTCAAAGCAGAAATTACATCCCCCTGCACCGGGTGGGAAAGACGAATCCCGTAACATCCTTTTTCTCCCAACAATTACTATCGGCACCTTTCCGTATACGAAGAAAACTGTGAAAAGCCAGTGTCGGTGCTGGGGGGATGAAAAGTAACAGGGCGGTGGCAGCAGCAGCCTGCAGCAAGGGGACCCGCTCCTCGGGAGCGGGCAGCGCCGGCAGGAGGGGGCGGCGGGCAGGCTGCTGCCAACAGCAGGGCTGGGAAGCCCGCCCTCCCCAACCCTCGTTCCCAAGGACTCACACTTCAAACCGAAAAGCAGGAGAGATTTCCCCTGTTATTGCCCGGAACAGTAAACATCCCCTTTTTTTCCTGCTGTTGCGCAGACAGACAAGGCTGTTGCCAGGGCACCTAACCTAAGGGGGCTGGGAGAGCGATTTCTGAAGCACGCATTTGTTGCAGACTCTGACATGACTGCAATTTATTGCTGGCTTATCACTAGAAAAAAATAAAAGGAAAAAAAACCCTAAAGAAAAAGCATTCCTAACCGTGGGCGTACAAAGAAAGACTTAATTTAGTTTCCACACAGTAACGTAAACTATGAATCCCCACACTATTTTTAAAAATTGAATTATCTCACTTCAGCAAAAGGAGGCCGCCGGGAGCCCTGTGCAATCCCTCCTCGGCCGTCCAGCTCCTCCAGCCGCTGTGTTTCCCAGGCTGCTCCCTGCTTCCCCCCGGCACCTCTGCGCTGACCCCCCAGCCTGAGGACCCTCGTGGCCCCCCTTTGTCTTACACCAAAAGGATCTCCCTGTACTGCTCTCCTCCCTTTCTCCTGGAAAGGTCTTATTTCTTCCCCCACCTCCATTACTGGCTGCTTCTTTCTTTCATGCCTCATCCTACTCACCCTTCTGTTTCCTTCATCACTCCTACTACTGTTCTTACTATCGTTCCCTAAGGGTGGCCCTTTTTTCCCCACTCCTTAGTTCCTTCTCCCTCCACTCCATCAGGGCTCTCCCTACGCTTGGATTTCTGCTCCTCTCCCTAGGACTCTGCCCCCCCCTATTTTTGTATTTCTCCTCCTCGGTTGAGCCTCCCTCCCCCTTTCTGGTCCTCCTAAAAGATCATCCGTTCTGCTGCAACCCAGGTCAGAAACCACCCTCCCGTTCTGCAAGTTAAAATGAGGCTTCACCCGGAAGGAAAAAGAGAGCCTGAAATTCCTCTTACTGAGGGTAAGAAGAAAACCTATTTTTCAGTGCAGGTAAGAGAAGGAAACCTCAGGTCTTCCGATGTTCTGATTTATGAACGTGTCAAAGGTTGTGCCCAGCTGTGCTTGGGCTGTTCCTAGAAATGCCGGCAGCTGGATGCCGTACAGCGTTCAGCCCACTGGCATGTCTTCATTTCTAATAACAATGTTGCTAACTCGTTTTATTCAAATAAACATTTATTCCAAGGTCTTCTTCCTACTTTATAAAAACTGTTTTTGTGTGTTCCATCACTATGAATTTTATTGTTTTTTTCCCCAATATAAGCACACGTCAGCCCCCTTTAAAAAAAAAAATGTTTTTGTCAGATTCTGAGGTCACTTTCCTTATCAGTTTTTCAACAGTGTTCTAAGTGCTGTTGCCATTCACTTGGGAAAATGATAGGGTCCAGCGAGTCCTAATTTCTGAAGAAGTTCATTTGCACAAACGAGCTTTTCACCATGGATTTGTTGTGGCATCATTTTGTGTTGGTCTCACTTGAAAGCCCAACGTGGAACTCGAGGCTTGAAATCCACAGGAGGGCCTAACCCAGCTATCAAAGTCGCTATGCATAGTTTATCAGCATGGGTTATCGACCCAGGCTACGGCCCTATAAAACATTGATTTGGAAATAGCATCAAATACAGACTAGAATTATAAAAGGTCAAGACATGAATGATGGAAATGGGAAAATGTGAATCCTGTAGGATTAACCTGCCAAAAGAAGATTAAAAAGTACAGAAAGCAAACGTCCCATCACAAATGAAGTTTGTAGTGATTTTAGAATTAGATTCTTTTCATAGTGACTGTGTAAGAAGACTATTTCCAAGCATTAATATTCATTGAAAAAAACTTGCTGTGTTTTCTTACTACAGAACTGAAACTACTACATAATGAAACTTGAGCAGCAGGCAAAAAAAGTGAACAAGTCCCCCGCCCCCAACCAAACAAAAAAATCCCCCAGAGACAGTCAGGGGATGGGGAAAAAAGCGTTTCTTCCATTGTAATGTAGAAGATGCATTGAGAGTTAATCACAGACCATACATTACCTCCCCTCCTCTACCTTTTCATTAAGCAGCTGTCTTCATCTTGTGCATTCTGCTGGTGGTTAGGATAAGGATGAATAATTCCCTCAACTCTCTTCCTCCCCAGATTAAATAATTTACAAGTTTGAAAAAGAGCCTCCAGTTCGCTGCGTATTCCTCAGCAGACAGGACAGGAATTCTTTCAGTACTCTTTAAAGAAAACTGGCATTATCCATTCAAGCAGTGGAAGGAGCTCATCGAGCGTCCTCGCCCCTAGACAGCACTGCAGGCAGTCGCTCCTTTTCTATCGCTCCCCTGGGCACCTGGCTGTCACTGTATATGCCCAAAATTTAGATTAACCATTGCTGTTCACCTACATGGCAGCAATAAATGGTGATCTGCTGCTGGCAATAGAAAATTGTAAAAGCAGGAGCTGCTGTAACAAAGACTTAAACTGCTTGCAGGGTTCAGTTACAATACAAGCCTCGATGACAGTTATTTGCTGTCTGGATAACAGCATAATCTGGGCTTCTTCCACCACGGCCAGAGAAAACGGGCTAATTCAAATACATCTCATCAAAGGAATGGATTAATACACCAATGAATGCCACCATTAAATGACCCTCGGTATCCTAATCCTTCTTCCAGATTTTCAATCCTCCTCAGAAGAGACAGGCTACCTCGACACGAGATACAAATCAGAAAATTAACAATGAGCCAACATGAACTTACAAACTGGAAGCAGCTTCTGACGCTCGGCTCGATATTGCTGCCCCCGAAGGAGGCCACTTCTCCCAGCTGCCGAGGGATCTGGATGGAGTCGTGCAGCAGGAGCCCCAGCCGGCGCTGGTCGCAGAAGCCGGTGGAGCTTGCCACTTGCTTGAACAGGTCTGGAGGAAAGAAAAGGACACCCATGCTAAAGCATCACAACCGGGATATGGCAAACAGTGCAGAAGTCTGCATCGTTTCAAAGGCTCACAAGTGCGGTCAACAGCCTCGGTGGACATGAACACAAATGCGTCTTCAGTTTGGCTGCTTCTCTTCCCATAAACACTGGTTTTTTTCTGTTAAATAAGCAGTCTAGTGATAATTTTTAACAGCGTTATTGGCTTGTACCTGGGAAGAAAGGCCATTATAACACAGCACCTGTGGCATAACTGATAATAGCAGCTGTGACTCTGTAACATAGCTAACTGAACAGAAGGATCATTGAGCCACAACAACATAAATGTTTTAAAAATATCGTTTAACAGTAAAATAATCTCATACAACATACAGCACATTTTCAAGTCTTAGCAACCAACGTACAACTCAGAGAATCCACTTGTCTTTCAGACGAGTTGAACTGAAAAACAAGAGCTCCCTAACTTCAGTATATCATAATCTTTTAATCCAAGAGTATTTCTAAAATGAAAGAAAAACATTACAGTATGACAGAACCTGCCATCCACCAGGAATGTTAATATCATATTAAGTTTTCACTTCTGAAGTGAAATGTCACTTGAAGCCATGTTCTGTTACTGCATCATTCAAGAAAAGAATCCTTACAGGACAGAATTACTATCCTTCCATAAACTCAATTTAATTGAGTGGGAATTAGTTATACTACACATATATTGAGGAGGTTTTAAAGTTCATAATAATAAGAAAAATCAGGTTAGCATTAACTGCAATATTTATTTGGTAATATCCCTGTTGACAATACATGACCTGAATAAATTCTCCTTACTTTTCAAAGAGTTAAAAAAAAAAAAAAGGCACGAGAGACAGCTAGAATAAAATAATGCCCTTTTTTTGGAGCCGCTTTAATATTTCACCTGACACCAGGGATACAATTATAAAGATGCTTCAGCACTGCTCGAGATAACTTTCCTAGCACTGCTTTGACACCTGTTTTCTTCCAAATGAATAAAGGATGGATAGAGAAAGGATTATTTTTTAATTACATGAATTTCACTCTTGCCAAATCTAGTTTTATAATAAATAATTTTGGGATCAATCCTTCCATCACCTCTGCAAGCTTGAAGACTTGTGCTCTAGAACAACCAACTCTGCTGTGCTGCACAAATGAGAGAAAAAAATTTAAGGGGTGCGACTCATCGCATACTTGCAGCAACACCAATAGCAATTGCACTACGACTTCGGCATGGATGGTGAAGCCAGACCACAGCCTGGCAGAGACAATTCCTTCCTCTCCCACAAAGGATTCAGCTTTCAATTTCCCCATCATTAAAACATTAAGTGTTCTACAACCTTAAAAGGGGGGTTATGCATTATGTTGCACACACATTACAGGAGACTGTAAAATATGAATAAATGTTTTCCTTTATAACTTTGATAATTCTCAGTGAAATATCATTTTGAAAATATCAGTACTGAGTAATTTTCTTAAAAGATTTTCTGAATACTTTTTCACAACACCCACATGAAACATCTAGAGATCTAAAGTGTGACATTCATAGTGATTGCCCTAAAATCTGATCCAATTATACAGTCATGCACAGACGCCGTTGTTGGAACCGTCTGTTTTCTCTTTAGCGTTCTTCAACTTTCATTAGTAGAAGAATAAAATAATAACAATTGATGAAGAACTGCTATGGTATGAGGTCAAATCCTAAAGGTTGTTTTTTTTAAATGCATGAATGAGTGGTACCAGTTAATTTAACCAGAAAGTTACTCTTGAGAACTACTCTTATCAGTAGATCTTTTCTGGATCCTAGCCTCACTAATAAACTGATTCATTAGTCAGATAAAACTAAAACTTCAAGTGGAATTTTTTCAAGTATTTCAGAATTTGGTCTATTAAAATATGCAAAATTTGCATACTTTTAATATTTGTTTGAAGATAGCAACTATATTTAAGCACAGTGTACGTAATAAGACCCTGACCTTTTTTTTTAAATTGTGGAAAACATTTAGAAAAAAAAAAATTTAAAATGGTGTAATGCAAGATGTCCTGTAGACATGCATTTTGTGTATGATGCTGTGCTAAACCAGTGGTCTCCAAAGGCGGGGTGCATCCACCACCGGGGGTGTGCAAGACAATCCACTGGAGTGCGGTAAGAAAATATGTTTTGCTCTGATAATAAATTAAAAAAACCCAACAAAATAGTGTTTATTTCATCTTTATCTCATGCTTTTTTTTTTTTTTTGTATGTTTTATAATGTACACAGTATATTAGTACAGTAGTACATGTAAATAATTTATAAATAAATATACATCTATTAGGGGTGCACACTCAAAAATTTTTTACTGATAAGGGTACATGATGAAAAAAGTTTGGGGACCGCTGTGCTAAACTACCTAAAACCATGCTGAACAAATAACTTAAAAGTACAAGGTGGAGCAAATTAACACACTTTGCATTTGGACTATCTAAAAGAATGTCTCTGTTGCTACTTAAACGTTTATGCAATAAGTAGGAGGAATGAAAACAGAATAGAAACATAAACTAAACCCAAAAGAATTACACTGACTTACATCTGTATTTATCTTCCAGGTGTGCTTTACAAAGGGATACAACACCAGTTTTGAAAGATAAGACACGGATCCTTCCTGTTCGACCCCTAATGAAAAAGAAACATTGGCTGATAATATGATCCATTCAAGTCATAATTTGTTTCCTATAACAAAGTTCACCGCAGTACCGTAGTCGTCATAAATAAGTCCCACACAGAACCACGTTGCACAGCACAGGCTGTCCGGTTATTAGATAAGCTAGAAATGAAATATAAAATATGGTTGTGGCTCCACAGGTGTAGCTGAATTGGATTGTGCCGTTGTATCAGTTCAACCAGAAATGGTCTCGCTCGGAAACAATTACTCACCTCCTTTTTTCTGACAAAAGTGAGAGTAAAGAGTCTTTATACTACGCTTATTTGAAAAGGCTTCTCTATGAACTGCTGCTATTCTCAGAGAAGATGAGGTCCCTGATGGAACAGGAAACCATCCCAACTATTTTGCCAACGACAATATAACTTCACTTTAATTAGAAATGCAATGCAGCAGTTTCTAGAAAGTCTTTGCTTACCGTCTGTTAGCCCTGCCCTGACTTGTTTGAGAAGGAGCCAGGCACAAAAAACCGGCCTCCGCCAGCGGCGTGCAGTGACAGAGGCACTTGTAAGACATTCAGGTGAAGCTTGCCTAGAAATCACGAGAAGGCAGGCGGGCTGCACAGTTAGGCACTTAACAACGCAGTGTGGTTTCTGAGCTCCTCCTCGCAGCACTCAAACCTGTCCTGCACAGTGCCAAGGGGCTGGGATACACCACATCAGTCCCCGTGCTGTCTCCGGTCAGCCTTCCCCTCACGCTCGCTCCTGTCTTGTGACGTGCCCGCCCTATTACTTTTGTTTTTTAACCTGACTGTGAGAAGAGCATCCTCCTCTGCGCTGCAGGCGATGCAACGACAAACCTTCACTCCTTCTCTCAGTCGTCTGGTTTAGCTCAATTTACTTCCTTGCTGGCTTCCCCCAAGACTTTTACTTCTCATAGCATTTCAAATATATCACATCTATTGCAAATGAAGACATACACAAGATAGGAAGCTAATGCCTAAAAATGACATTTTTGAAGCAGAGCCTTATCAACAGCTTTGAAGTGTCACCAGTAAGAACACCACTGGAAATAAGATAAATCATGTACAGGCATGCCGTAGTCATGCACTAGGGTACACTGTTTGGCAAAGATGCATGCTGTCTTTTTAATCCTACAAAAGTGTTGTAGGAGCCAGTGGTGCTCATTTTCCCAAGCATCTCCCCTGCAAACACTATAAAAGGTGCAGATGGAAACTGGTGGACAAAGCCAAATTAGAATTTGCAACCTTTTACTAAAGAATCTTGAGTTTTTAATCACAAATAAGCATTTGTTGTTTACCTCTGCTTTCCACACTCCGCTCCTCTTACTCCTCTCCCTCAAGTCGTTTCCAAATTAATTATCATCTGTGCCCTCAGAAACTCCTGCTGATGAATACCAGGCTCATGCAAATTATACAAGAGAAGAATGTAGAATGATGATTTCCCTGCAAGGCATCTTAAATTGAAACTTGCACGAATCATGAGTTGTTCGGTTCACTCTCCTCTCCTCCCAAGTCAAACCAATAATTTAGCATGCTACTGCAAATGAGCATGAGTGACTGATCAATTAAAACAAATCTGAAACGTGTTGGATTTGCAGAGCTGTGCCCATTGACTGTGAATTTGATTAATATCTTTACAAATGACAGTTTTCAATTATAAGAAAAGTAAAGATTCAGTACATTTAATTAAATGTCTCCAGTACTGCTATGCACTTTGGCTGATCTCTGCCTATTAAGTTTACAATGGAAACTAAACACATGTAACCCCAAGGTCACCTCTCTTACCAGCGTAATTCAAACCTGAATTTCGGCAAAATAGCTACGAGCTTTCCTCACACATAAAACACCTCCCTGTTTCATTGTGTCCTGCAACATGCAGCTCCCTAGCATACCTAGGGAATCGCCTGGAGGCAGCCAATTATAATTTCTAATGTTGTACTTTCAGCACAGTGCAACACAAAGAAAATTAGCGTGGACACAGCAAATCTAAACCGGACGGTCCAGCTTAGGAGCAGCCTGTGGAACAACCTTTAGTTCCCTTTCTGCCTCTAATGTGGCTGATCTGGATTAACATCCCTAGCGCATCTTTTTTGGTTTTCACTGAGTATCTTCATTTATATGTTATTTATAGCTGATGATAATTCAGAAGTGGATCAGAGTTCTGTGAAAGCCAAAGCAGATTAAAGAAATAAAACCTGGCTCTTAAATGAATATAGCCCCCATTCCCTACTACCGGTACACTACACAAAAATGTAATGCAATCTGGGTAATCCACTTCACAGGATATTGCAGCTGCTGCAGAGGATGTTAGAAGCAACTGGCTTATCGGAGGTGATCCTGCAGGAAGAGACTCTGTACAAATCTGTACTTTTTTTTGGTAGGTGATCATCGAAGCTTCAGTGCTGTGATAAAGGGTGGATGGAAGAACAATGTTATGGCACTTCACTGCAATACGGTTCAAAATGTCAATGGAAATACAATAATTGACCCATGTCCTTCCATTTCTAAATGTAAATGTTTATTCTGTCACAGTAATGAGTGTGTCTGGCTGAAGGTGGCTGATAAGAACCTTAAAAACACAAATAAAGACTTCCACTGACATTTTTTTCCTCTAAATTCACCAAATGCAAAAATAATGGCTTATTCTAAAGTTAGCTTACAAACATGTGTTGGAATTTGTCTGCGTGTTATGAGCAACATCATTAACCCACTGAATAGGAATACTCATAAATTTTCTTAAGGTAAATTTACTCTGTTGTATTTATACTCATAGGTACACTTTTTAAAATTAAATTTTAGATTAAGTATTCCTCAAAGCTCCTGACTGCTAAGGGTTGGAAGCACATTAGATTAGAGATAAACCTCTTCCATCTTTGAACAAGAATTATAGATTGAAAGCTATAGAAAATGGACAGCTCTGAAAAGGTTTAACATCCAGAAGTATAGACACATGCAAGAGTCTCTATGATGGTGTTCATACTGTTGCTTCTTGATAATTCTCTTGAATTTCTTTATCTAAATAAATTAAAAAAGCCATGCAAAGCCATGACCTACTGAGGACGTGCAGTCCCTCAGAGCAAAAAGAATTGCTCTGAACACAGAAATCTGTTAAAAAAGTTCTGTTTTCCAGCTCTCTCATTGCTTAGCTTAATAAAGCTAGGATTGTAAGCCTAACCAAGGGCTGTATTGATTCAGCTAAATGAAGCCATTAAACCATTAGGTTTATTAAACTTCCACTTCAACTACCGTTTTTTTTCAGTTTCAAGCCATTCAAACTTTTTCAGTTTCAAGCCATTCATTTTATAATGAGGCAGACGGCTCATTACCCCTCTCCCCTTCCCCTTGTGCTGTTGGGAAAGCTTCTGAGCACCCCATGTTCAGAGCACCCATACATACGTGTCGTAGACATTCAGCAGCCAGTTGAGGCACATGTCCACGCAGAGAGGAACATTGACCAGGTTATTGTGCTCTTGTTCCAGTCGATCGTAAATGGTGGTCAAGCAGTTAATGATCTGCAGAATATCCATCGGCTGGTCGTTTTGTTTGAGGTTGTGCTGGTCCAAGGCATCACATGCAGCAGACAGAGTCAGGAGATCCACTGTTAAAATAAAAAAAAAAAAAAACAACACAATAAAGATTGAAGAGAAACAGTGGCTGTATTACCCATACCCAAAAAGTAAATAGAACAATTTACTTGGCTTACATGCCTGGCCAGAGGACATTTTATGTCCTCTGAAAGTCACATGCAAGACTATTTTCAAGACTCCTACAGGTGCACCGTTTATTCAGCTGTGGTCTTAGAGAGCAGCGTTTATAAAAGTGAAATCTGTTTCATTTTTAGCTGTAAGGTACCTATTATACTATTGGATCCTATAGAAATATTACGTATAAATCACTATATAAGTAAAAACTACATATTTCATGTTTTATGCTCCTACAGATAGGCTAATAGACTACTGCATTCATCAAATGTGCTCTAAACATAGTACATGTCATCAGCTTTCCTGAGACGTGCCGTCCATTTCTTGCAGAAGTCGAGCAGTCTTAACTGAACCAAACTCCACAAGGAATATGCAAACAAATCACAACTGAACTGGGATTAACCTCTCTGTTACTTTTCCTCTGGTGAGAACAGGGAAAAGAAGATTCCAGAAACATTAAATGGCCTATTTCAATATTTATTAATGAAATTCATCCATTTTTAATTCTGCAGAGCATTTACATTTATAAATACCTCTATGACTTTACGGAGTAAGACACATTTAAACTTATCAGTCAACATACAACAGAGTTTTTTGTCATGGACATTTAAAAACTTGATTTTTGTTCCAATTTAAGCCAGTTGCATTTTGAAATTCAGATGTTCAAGGCAAAACAGAACTTCCCTTTCTCAGCTCTTAGTTTCTGCATATTAACATCAACAGCTGCATCACACTTTGGGGGGCCACCAAATCCGAGAGTTATGGGATGTTGGTTTACAAAGTAAAACAGGAATAAGAACAAAAGAAATCAGAAAAATGAGACTACTGACACAGCTCTTCCTGCTGCCACATGAAAACCCTTTGCAGTTCCTTGCAGTGAATTTCCAGGGTGTGAGCAATGGGGATATTAAAGCCCAAATGCTGTTAGTCCTGCTCATACCATGAGCAGTCACAAAGTGCAGCACGATTCAACATGACTCAAGGGAACAGGATCTGGCCTAAAGCGATCTGCCCCAAATCATTCAGGAAATCCATCACAAAATTGGGAAATGAACTGACCCAACTGCAAGACCGTTCTTCCTCTCATTGGAATAAAAAAGTGTTTTATTGAGTCCTGGTAAGCAACATCTCTCAGTAATGTAAAAAAAAATGTGCAGAGGCTAAATGCAGAACCCCATACAGGAATTTTTTAAGAACTTCATCCAGCTTAAGGGCAGGCACGTTTGGCAAATTCACACTTGAGTATCCTATTTTATCAAGTATGAAACTGACCCTTTGGTGTCCTAGCGGAGATGAAAAATACTTTAGCTGCACACCGGGCTGCTTGGTAATGCTGCACGGACAGTACGCTGGGATTTCATAACTGCCAAAAGAATTTCAGGGGTATAAATTTCATTGGAAATCAATAGGGACTTCTGCTACTAAATCCCTTAAGCACTTCTGAAAATTTCATCCTGTGGGCCTGACATACCCCGTGCTAGAGTGATTAAGGAAAGCTTGGAATGCTATCCCCATTATTATACCAAGAAATTTAACTTTGAATCTGTGGTTTTGTGCAGGGTTTTATTGGGAATTTTACTTTTTTCACATTAGCATATAGATATTTATTAAAATAAAATCTTTTGGAGTATTATGTTTAACCTACTAGCATATAAAATGTAGCTATTCTAACGTCAGTGATATATCCCGCAAAAGCCTATTTATCAGACCCATTCCTAAGAGTCTCAGAAAGACGCCTTTCTTCTAATAATTTATTAGTCAAATTGGAAATAGAGCACTGCCGCCCCAACACCTTTAACTCCAAGCTTTAGGCTGAACTCTCAGTTCCTTTGAGACTATGAATCAACAGTAATTAAATGAACCCCTCAAGCATCTGAATGGCAGCTTAATTATATATGCAGCTACTGCTAAACATGGGTCATTCCACTTTGTGAATGCGTTTCCAACTAATAAGCAGCAACTTCTGAAAAGCCTTTCACCCTGCTCTTCATCAACCTCCTGTTCTATCTTGAAGTTAATGACACATGTTCATCTTATAACAAGCAAAAAATGCTTGCCACCGTGCTCTGCTTTAGGGAACTTCTTTTTACGGGAAGAAGAGTGGCTCTGGCCTTCACCACGTTAAGCTCCTCCTGCATCTTTCCCACCAAGATTAAAGAAGTTGGGGGGGGGGCTCTCCCAGAACCAGGAATTGCCTGTTTCTTTCCTGAAAGCAAATATGGAGGTCCCATGAATGACAGACTTTTTAAAAGACAAGCCCCAACAGTCAGATACGTATTGAAGAGTTGTATATTCATTGCCATTCAGTGATTTGCAAAATCTTTAATTGAAATAAACCACACCACTTTATGCTTTGTACTTTTTGTGCGTTCTCTGTCACACTTTTGTTCTTTTCTATTTAGAATTCCAAAACTGACTCAAAAATTTGTGTGAGCAGTAGCTTCTAGCTTATTTTGAAATCTAAGACATCTATATAAATATTTCTTTGGCCTCTAAGGCAAGGGAAAAAAACTTTAGGATGTATGTAACTAGACACCAACCTGTGGCCAGACTGCAGGAAAAGTATAAAAGATGACCTGGAATAACTAACCCACTGGAGGACAGAAGTGACAATTAACAGGCAGGAGAAGGTATGCTGTGGAGGTCACATACTGAACTTGGGAACAACTCAACATATGGCTGGCGATAAAAAGTATTAATGGTGTTCCCAGAACGCAAGATCACCTCCCCTGTAACCTGCTGCTGGTGGCTGATACATTAAAAAAAAGTATTTGATCTAGCCTGTATAAACTTAAGGGAAAAAAGCACCCTAACAGAAGTTCTTGAATATTTTCTTTTGCTGCATCTCCAAGAAAAGTTTGTGAATACATCTCATTTTATTGACATCACAATGTTCAGATGTGGTTTGCACTTGAAGATCAGATCTTTTAAAAGGAGCAAAACAAGAAAGTCAACACGCTTTGATGTGATTATCAAAGGAAACCATACGTTTTAAAAAAACAAACGGTCTAATAGTTACACCTGGCATGCCCACAATAATTTCGAAGGCTGGGATGATAGAGCCACATACTAGATTCTTCTAAGGTAAAATACACAAGCGTTTATTTGTTAAAGATTACCATTTTCCATATTCTTCTTTAGGTTTAACGTCCTAGAGTCTTAATGTTCATTGGGCTGACTTATAAACTGAAAAGAACTAAGTCTAAGAATAGTTCCATTTTTTAAAAGTGTTTCTATTCTTGCCACTGAGAAATAGGCTGTACCTTCACTTCTGCAGGCCTTCTATTGTGCACATCTCTTTAGAGTGCTCCTCAGTAGACAAACCTGCTCTGCTTTTCATGAAGTTTGCAGAAATGAATATACGTATAGATATATATTTAAACTCCTGCAATTTTAAAACTGAAATAAAAAGTAAGAGCTGAAAGCAGCACCTACTGCAAGTGGAATTTAGGGATTTTGGGCTATGCACAGGAGCCCTGAAACCTAGCACTGTGCTCTATTTCTACTAGTGCCAAACGGCAGAAAAAGAATTTTGTAATGAGTTGGGTTTTTTTTAAAAAAATCTAATTAAACTGAGTTCACAAGCGACACTGAAATCACAGAATACACAAACACAATGATGGTGTCTCCAAGCAAAAATATTTGCAAGAACAAAGGCTGCTAACCAAATTCCTTAAATACTTCTCCTTAGATACAAGTATGAAGAATGTGCTAAAGTAATCAGTGTAAGCGCCACTGCATGTCTCTGAAAACATCCATTCTCAGAAAATCTACCTAAGTGTAACCTCAAGAGATGAACTGACTTCAGTGCATAATTACAATTCCACACTGTAAAGTCCACAATGAATCTAGAATTATTCAGCAGTAGGAATAAGGGTAATACAGATAAAATAGGATGCAAAGTTTTGCACTTTCAGCAGTAAAAACCCATTACAAGTTACACTTGTGCACTGCCAGCTAGAGAAACCTGTAATTCCAAAAATTTTAGTTTCTTTCTTCAGTGCCGCACTGACTACGAATACTTTTCACTGCATATCACTCCAGTTTCTTTACACTACCTTTCCACAATGAGTGTGGCAGGAGTGCTGTGCCATGGAAAGATGTTTGTATTTCCGCTCATCATACTTCATTCTTTGTCACTGCATTCATGTTGAAATCTTTCATTATGTTACAAGACTTTTCACTTATTGTTTATTTTTTTCCTTTTTTTCTTTTTCTTTTCTACTGTTTTATAAATTCAGAAATTAAGTCTGTTCACTAGTGGAATTCACCCATGCTTATAAGCCTAAAAGCAAACATGCTCAAAAATACCGAGGTTTGACACGGTTCCAGAAAGCATGTGAGCACAAATCCAAACTTGAGATAAATCAACAGTTGAGACATTTGCAACTGTGTCAGAAATTTAACCCTGTAATTAAATGCTGAAAAGCGAATGTTAAAATATTCTAATAACCCTCCAAATTGTACCGCCTACTAAACTGCTTGCTTTGACAACTGACTGGCCTACCAAGAAAACTGAGCAAATTATTCAGCACTCAGGTTACAATAAGCTGAAGAGGAAACATAACTCCAGTGACAGGTAGAATACCGTACACCAGTTGAGAGAGTTAAAGTGTTAGAACATGCACATCACTAATGTATGGCTGATGAGAGACTTCTGAACGTAACCAAAAGCTGGGGAAAAATGAAGCTAAATGTTTATCGTGATGATCTTGTTTAAAGGCAACAACCCCTCAGGGTTCAGGATTCAACTTAACAAACCATTAGCAACTCTAGCTCTGGAGTGATTATTTCACCCCAACTCTCACCGTTCCCAATACACTATAACCCTGTTCCTTTGGTCCTGAGCTGTAAAGCTGTGGCTGACACAGGACATGGCTCCAGTAATGAGCACAGTGAAAATACCCGGCTAAAGAGTATAAAGATAAGAAATGTAGGGGATGTTAGTTTTGTTTCTGATCCGCTGCTCTGTCTTACAAGGGACAGCTCTGCAGACCACCCAGCACTTTGGTTTCATAAGGAACATGCAAACCGGTGGCAGCAGAAGACTCTTCAGGTGAGAGGTTTCCATCCACCAGGCAGAGCTGGGGGGTGTGTGTGGGGTGTGTGTATGTGTTTTTCTGCTTCTGAAAGTTGCGAATAAACTTGTATGTTGGTCATAAAGTCTTCCCGGCAGCCGATGAGGCACAGGCACATACTTACAGCAGAGGGCTTTCTGCAGCCTGCGGAGTTTCATGGCAGTCCTGTACGCTGAGAACCTGACGTTGTTCAGGTCAGCTGTAGGGGGGAAATATTAAAATAAAAGATCAGCTTTACAGCTTAGAAATAACCAGACTTACGAAGGCATTGTTAAGTTGAACTAGAAGATTACACTCATTGGTTACAAGAACAGAGGGGGAAAAAAAGTACATTAGAAACTCTACTTCACTAAGCAAAAGCCCTCAAACCTTGACAATC
This sequence comes from Pygoscelis adeliae, assembly GCF_000699105.1. Lineage (NCBI taxonomy): Eukaryota > Metazoa > Chordata > Aves > Sphenisciformes > Spheniscidae > Pygoscelis > Pygoscelis adeliae. The sequence goes on from NW_008824196.1 coordinate 1,421,868, forward strand.
AATCATCCAAAAGAAAAACACTAAGTCCTAAAGTGTTACTTCCTTTCGTTCAAAGGCACTGAACTTAAGAGCACTTGAAAGGACAACATCAGTGACTGCAGTAGTGTTGTCTGAAAACACCGCAGCCTTTCACACCGCAGGCACTGGGAGAGAGAGAAGAACCTGAAACTCCTCCCTGTCTGCCCGACGCACCAGCCAGGCTGTGTGCAGGCAGCCCCAAGAGAAGAGCTCTGCCCAGGAAAAAGCAGGTGACTCTCAGCTACTGCTGAAAAAAACTTTAAAAAAAACACAATGAAACTTTTGTGCTTTCCACCCAAGCAGATCCCAGCCATGCCTTGAGATGTAGAGCCTTCCTGGTGAGAAGCCAGCTCACCCAGCCAGGTGAGTTCCCAGGTTCCCACCTCCAAAACGGAGGGGAGCCACTGGGCTCCAGGAGCACGGCGGGGAACGGCACCCAGCGAGGAACAAATGGTGTGGCGCGCTTTTTGCTAGAGCCTTCTCATGCGGTCAGCAAAATAAGGCATCAGCACAAGTCCCCACTGAATAGTTTAACCACAGCTTGCAAAAACCTCCCGGGACGCTGCAGGGACGAGGTGGGCCACACACCAAACCAGTCACACCACACCAGAACTTATATAAGCCTCTCAGCACTCGGGAGGTTCAGTACCGGCTACTTGAACGTTATTAAGCACCAAATTCTGATTATCGCCACAGCAAGGCACAGCAACTGGTCCGTAGTTGCAGAAGTGAACACTAGACAAAACTGAAAAGAAAGGAGGGGTTGTCTTGAACCAAATCTGGCCAGGAAACTGCATTTGCATCTTTCTCTTCTGTGAAACCAGACTGAGGAAGATGCGCTTATTCTAATCTTGTCCCTGGCTTTGCTGAGGGTGGCCTTGGGCAAACCCCATTTACAACAAGAATGAAGATAATATTCACTGGAAGCGAGGTTGAAACTACTGTGGCTGAATTTGTGCCATCAGTACCAGTACATCGGCTAACTCATAATTTACAACTACATTTGGCATACCAAGACTACAGTGCAGATACACCACCGCTTGCATTATTCAGAATCAAACTCAGGATGCAGAAGTATGTACTCAACTCTGGCAACGGGCTTTTGTTTATGCAAGTAGATCGACAGGTACCTAAGCTAACTGTGCAGCTGCAAGTTGGTACCTTCATCAAAGAGAGCCCAGGTAAGCCATCAAGGTTGCTGTTTTGCAGCCAAGTCCCTGAATGGGTGCTGTTTCCCAAGTGGCATTGCCAGCTCCTCCTGGGGATGCTACGGGGTGGCTGCACTGGGAAGTGAAGCGTGGCGGGGCACTCTCGTGTGCTACAGTGCGGTCACCCCCACTGCTGAAAAACCAGACTGCTGCTGGCAGTCTTCTGGCCCTATCACCTACCCAGCTAATTCCTGGGCACAGACACTCCTGGGCATATGAGTGGTCTAGGGACCGTTCCCAACAGACCAGTTGGCATCTTGTAATTTAAGGGTTTTCTAGCACAGAAATGGACTGTTTGTGCTAGCCAATTTCAGCACCCGGTAACACTCCTGAATGCATTTAATTTACTGATGAAACCCACGGGACCTAAGGAGTTAATGATGGGAAAGTGTTTGGAAAATGTAAACTACTCTGTAAATACAAAAAGAACATTAAAAAAAAATATACTGGCCCAGAATAAAGGTCCATTTAGCCCAGTAAGCTGCCTCTAAGCCTGGTGGACTCTTAGAGAAAGAATATGATGAAAAACAGGGCAAATACAAAACAGTTCCTTGCTGGCATATGCAGTGAGGTGCTATAAAGCTGTTTGCAATGTGGTAGCTTGGGTATAACTATCCCAACATAATTTACAATGCTGTACAGGTATAGGTAGCAGAGGGAATATAGTCTCAATTACATTAATTTTAAATTAAGCTATTCTGAATGAGTAATTTGAGGTTTGATAATTCAGTAGTTTTGTATACCTTAATAAAAGCTGTGGAACGTTTCTAAAACACATCTTACAGCAGAAGGGAAAGTTTCAGCTTTGTATACCATTTCTTTTTCTTTGCACAGTTCCATATACCTTTTTAACGGGCAGTTCTCCTGTGTGTTGTTCCTGCCAGCTCCCTCTCTCACAACCATCCTGACAGGTCCAGAAACCTTAATGTGGTGTGGAATACAGTGAGCAATTTAAATAAAGCTACTTAATTTGTCTTGAAGGGAAATTAATAAAGCAGTCTCTCGCAAACACACTGTGACTTCAGTTACATTTTGTACTCTTGTACAAATCTGCATTTGTATTCTGGAAAAGAATATATACTAGATTATGGCTAGCATTTGATAAAATGAAGAAGCCTTCCCTAAATTTTCCCTGAGTATTCTGAGAAAAGCTTCTCTATTTATTATTTACATTTTAAGAAATATTAGGAAATATATATGCATATTTCATGCCTTGATCAGGGCAGAAATTACTATCCATGAAGACACTTAATCCTGAAAGCACTGTAGTTTACATCTATTTTCCTGTATATGTAATACACACTGAATTTGTCATCAACCTTAATGACATTGCTGCCAAGAAGCATCTGCTGTAAGTGATCAGCAAGCAATGTCAGGAGCTAGTTTCGGAGCCCTCACCTCAGGTTTTGGGAAAGTAGCAGCAATGTCTGCTTTTGGCTCTACGTGCTGAGGCCGAGTGTAGCTGTCGCATGCCTCCACTCCCACCTTCATTGCTGTTATCAGTATTAGCCCATGCCTAGTTACTGTCCCCGTGTCAACTGCTCACCTCCCATCTTTGTTATGCCACCACCTCCACGCTCCTGACGGACAGCTCTCTTTCCAGGTGGTGACAGTCATCTGAGATCACTGGATCTTAATGATTTAGCTTTTCCTCCCGCCTACTCCTATGAAACTGCCAGTGGTGTCTTTCTTCCCCCGGAGCTACTGCTGGAACAAACGTGTTGCTCTGTGGAGCAACAAGGGGAGCCCAGACCTCTCCTAATTGGGTTCAAAGTATTTCCCTTGCTGGTATATGACCCCATTTAAATGAACCGTAGAACATAACACTGTCAAGGAATGAGACTTGGTCACTGGGCTCAGGAGCATTGGAGGTAACGTCACCACTAACAGCAAGGGAGGAGACTCGGAGTGAGGCAACATAAGGCGCTGCCTGGCCACAAGCCAGCCGCTACTGCTGGGAACTTGCGGAGGAGGGAGGAAGGAGGCTCAAGCAGCAGCAACCTTCTGAGGGCCTACGGAATCACCAATAGTTCCTCCTTCCCTGTGGGTTTTTTCCCCTTCCTGCGTCCTGAGGGAAAAAATCTGATGCTTTCTCCGCTCCCCACTAAAAGAGTCAGGGCCCACTAAGCCTTGACTCCAAAGCTTTTATCATCTCTGAGGCAGGTCGGAGAGCTCAGTATACCATGCATGCTTTCCTCCAGCCCTTTCCTCCCACTCCTAGAAATTATGCACTATCTTGTCATCCAAATGAGGTGGTCAGAGGGCTGAAAAGCCCTTGGAGCACAGAAGACTTTTGCAGGTTGTTTAATGATACTCCCAGTCCTTGTTCAGAAGGCAACTTTCAAGTTTTGATCAAAAAGTGTAAATGCTAAAGAGCATAATCCGTTTATGGTCTGAAATAACAATGTAGTGGAAGAGGTCACCTGGCCCATGGAAAGGAACAGACTGAGGAAAAGATCACATGGGAGTATTTGGTGACACTCATATTTACAACCCAGAGCAAAGAGAAATCATGGTTCTCCCGTCACTCAGCCATGAACGACCTCTCTGTGCAAGGGAGCGTAAGTGTTTGTAGGGGAGAAGATTACAGAAGACTCGTAAGACGGGGCAGATGCTTACAGCTGATGCCTTTGCAGCAACGAACAATTCCCACCAACACAGCAGTAAGATCTCTCCATGATCTTCCTAAGCTTCTGCTGCAGCCCTCCTGCTGTCAAGGTGAAAGAAGCTCAAAGTGCTAAAGCATCAATGACTCTCAGAAATCAGGAAATCTCCTTTCACTGCTTTCTTCTCTTCATTATAGACATGACAAGCACCTCCCTTTGCTTCATGGCAACTAATGCAGTAGGGAGAAGGTTATCTAGAAAAGTGATTTCCTCCATGTCCATCATATGCCTACAACATATGAATATGTTCATGTTCATATTCTTATATTCATTCATATTAATATGACTAACATTGAACAAGAACTAGTGCTCTTATTACACATGCAGCTTTAATGAAGAGGACTCCAGACTGCTGATAGGAAGAACTCAAATCAGAAATATTACGGAAAGATGATCAGATAACTAAATCCTAACCTTTTCTGCATAATTCTGCATGCTGAGAGAAATCTCAAAACGTAAGGGCTATGTTCTTCCTCAAAAGAGCTACGACAACCTCATCAACACATTTTTCAATGCTGTAGTTCTACAGTATTGCAGAAACAGCTGTAATTACACGTAGCAGACCCTTTTGACAGTGGATAATCAGGTAAAAAAAACCTACTCATTTGAGAAGTGGTCAGTGACTTGTATCAAAGACCCAAACCACCCACTGGAATGTCCCACTGACTACTGACACAGTATTACAAATAAGATGATGTAGATTTTTTTTTCTTTAAATCGTCCCATGCTAAATTCCAGATTTTACATTGGGATATGAATATTATTTTAAGACGAAAAACAGATCCTCATATTCTTGAGTTGTACTGCATGAAATAAGTTGGTAAGCAACTAAAAGCAATAAAAAAATTAAAGAACAACAATAAGTTTTTAAAAAGAAAATATTTAACAAGAGGTTTAGCATCCAACATGAAGGGACATTTGTTTTTATTCTGAAGTAGTCACATCGATAACCCAGACAACAGGTTTTAAGTAAGGTGTTATAACTGAACTGCTTTCCACGGTGGTTCTTAAACAGACTAACCCCACCCTACAGTTGCTCCAGCCGCTATGAGTGCTGAATGACTGGGATGTTTCATTTGATAATGTACTGTCCTCTACAACAGACTAATCTCACTGAGTGTTTAAAAGCTTTGGGACGGGCCAGACTACCTCCTGTCAAAGGCTGTTCATGTAAGTTGTCTCTCTCACACACAGTGTAATCTAAGGGCACCTCAGGAAGTCCTTTCTACCTGGAAACGACCTTGTTTTTACTTTAAAGAGGGTTACTTCTTTATATTATTGTGAATATTCTTATAATTGCTTTTTAATTTATGAGGACAAAACATAGGCATTTCTCTTGATTTTATGGACAGCAATTTTCTCACTGCCTGGACACCATCAAACTGAGAGGAGCAGCGTACATGCTTCAGGTGATAACTATCTCAAGAGTAAAATTTTGCAAGTTAACAACTAACTTCTTCAGAAGAAATTAGATCTCATCAGGTCAAATCCTCATCTTCATTTGATAGTACTTACAGAATTTGTTTTTTTATTTTGTTTTGTTTTTCCTACTCTCCCTTACTTGCAAGGAAAAAAAATGTGAACCTACAGTGATATACCTCAAAACCTGAAAGTCTTACCCCAGCATAGCTTGTGGCATGCTCATATAACTGTTCATAAATACACTCCTTGCAGTGGATAAACTATTTTGGGAATTACATGTCACTGTTGTCTCTGACAATGCCTACCTAACCAAGGTTAAAAACTGTTTACTGTACAGTCCTGAATACACCATAATTCTACTACCAGCCACTAAGCTTTCATGTTTCATCAGACATTAACAGCACTCTGACTTTTCAAGAAGCTTCATCTCACATCGATTCAACACAGCTGTGATTCCCTGACCAGCTGATAAGAATGCTGGGTTTCTTCCTGCTGCCCAAACCCCATATATAAATCTTCTAATGATGCCCTACAGTGACATATATTGCCTCTTTAGGAATTGTAATTTAAAAATGCAAATGAGACAAATGCACAAAGGAAAGAAATTAATCAAGTAACACTGCTTAATATCAGTTGAGTCTCAGCCATTGACTCTTTTATTATAACAATAATTAATGCTATCATCTACATTGCTTTGAGAATAACTAACAGTAAATAGTGTTGTTATACATACAGACATACAGCTTGACCACTTGCCATGAAACAATATGGCATGCTGTACTAGACCTGTCCCACTGACTAAAAAAGCTGATAGTGTCTCTGCAAATTAGTAAGTGGGAGGTACCCAGGGAACCATAATGCTACTGATTGCATCTAGACCAAGTGAATGAACACCACAGCACGTGCCAGCATCCCGATAACCAGACCAATTGACATGACCTTTGGGAATTTAGCATGTAATGGCTTTTCTTCAGCCTGCAAACCCAAAAGTGTAAGAAACCATATGACGTACACCCAGGTTACGCCTCATTATGGGGTTGGGATGCGAGTAGGGTTTGCAGTCAGAAAGGTCAGAAAACCTTCATGTATGCTAGATGCGAAGTAGTCATAATGGAAAAATCCTATAATAAATAAATAGCAAACAAAAAACTTCAAAAATATTAATTAAAAGTGTCCATTTGCAAACCAAGAGTGCAATACTCTTGAGCAAAACATTCCCATCCTGGTCACCTATTCCGTAACAGAACATTACTTCGCTCTCTCTCTAATACCCTCCTTCACTGCTAATATGCCTATGGTTTCATTTTCAAGGGGTACAAGGTTAACTTCTACCACCTAACTTCTACTTCGCTGCCACAGTTACGTTTATTGTCTGTTAGGTGTACGCCTACACGTGATGCAATCACACACTGTTAGAAAGATGACCTATTATAGGTCTGACTACTATCCAAGGTTGACAGAACCCAACCAATCCTATTTTCTAAGGGGAGAAGTTTTATTATTCAGATTGTAGTTAGCTTGAAAAGGACATCAGTGAATAAGCAACCTTTAAAGAAAGGCCACATGTGTCGTCTCACCGGATTTCAGGAGAAATCAAATGATTGATGTGTGCAATAGGCACGTCTTACTAGTACAAACATGGAAATCAATTAGTTGAATATGAATAAAACCTCATATTCAATACATGGTTTAGTAGTTTGTAACAAAAACTATTATGTCAGAGAGGGGCAGTTTAGCCTCTTCAGGCAGCACTTCAGAAGGACAAATCAAAATACACAAACCAGAAGTGATGAAGTTTATCCACCTTGGTCATTCAGAGCTGGAAGCTCACATTGCTGCACAAGAGCAGCCAGCCACAAGATCAACATGGCAGCTGCTGCTGAAAGTCTGGTGGAGGCTCAGAAGCAACTTCCAGCATTCTCCCACCTTGCGTTAAGCAACTCCGACATTTCTTCCATGTACTCCACAGAGAACTGCCCCCCGCCGATCCCTCCAAATTAAATGGAAAGCTGTCACCAGTGCACTGCGGTCTGCAAGGGTGAGGATGTTTTTCACCCTCTCCTCTTGCCTTGGTGAATTAGGAGAGATAAACAGATGCACACAGCAACATTTCTGACTGCATCCTGCTACTGCAACTACTGTTCACAGTGACACTAATGCACCTTGAGGAGATTCATATCGACATTACATGGGAAGGCTGAAGGAAGGGAACACTAACAGTACGGCACGGCAGGCCAAGTTCTCCTGGGCCATCACTGCAAAGGTTAGAGTCATTTTCAGCTTAAAGGCAAAATACTATCATTCTGAGGTGAGCTGTCTGCCATTAAACGTTCACTCTCAGAAGATAATCTGAAAAAAATTAAGCAATCCCAGACCACTTTGATTCCTGATCTTCTCCTCTCTCCCCTTACCCAAAGATCCTCGAACTCTCCAGGACAATGAAATAACACAAATTCTCATTTCAGTGATGCCCTGGAGCCACCATGAAGGATGAGAAGCTTTGTAAAGGGGCTGTAAAAGAACAGTGTAAAAGAGCAGATCTGCTGCAGGGGAACTGCTTTTGGAAAGAAAAGCAGCTGGAGCAGTTCTTGGTACTTTGAAGAGGTTCAGAGGGAAGTTAGAAGAAAATGGGAGTGGTTCATAACGGTGTAAATACAAACCGGGGGATGTCTGTCAGCCTCTGAACCTTTGAGACTCGCACATCACTGATTTTGACTACCTTTCCTATTTCATTTGGGTTTTTTTCATATGTTCTTAGTATCTATAACTAGTCAAACTATATCAACATCTACTAGATACATTAAATGATACAGCTAAGGTCACTGTTGCAACTACCTGTTGCCACTTCGACTTGACCATTAAAAAACAACTGAGTCATTTAACATCGACAGTTTATTATATACCTTTAAGTAGCCATGACTTTGAATGAAGAGTGAAAATTGCCCAACTTGAGTCAGGAATAGATGCTTCATTAAAACTGATAAAATTGCTATGTTGTTTAAATAATAAAGAAGAGCAGTGCAGAGCAAGCACTTTAGTATCTTAAAAGGAAAAGCTTCTGTTAAAAGAACCACCAGTTAGAAACTTCCGATACACATAGTAAATTTCAAATCAAATATTTTACCGCTATTACTAGTGTCTTCATAAATGGCCATGTTTCAATAAATGAGCTCAAAGAGGATTTGAGAATGCTTCCTTCAGGGGCAGGTTATTTTATCATTTCTTCCTATGGGTTCTTTCTGCCTTCTCTGATGCAGTCCCTATTGAAGACAGGACACAGGACTTCCTGGACTGACAGTCTCATCAGGTACAAAAGTGTACGCAGCATGTTCCTACCTTCTTTCACTAGTACCAAATAATGCTCCCAAGTAATTTAGCTTCATTTTTATAAATACCCAAACCTCTAAAGACAGAAAGCTGAGCCAGTAAGTTTGAAACTTGGAATTCATCTATTTTAGCAAAATATAATGCAGCAATTTGTAGGTGTGTGAATTGGTACGTGAAGAATAAAACTAATATTACTCCTTTTTCTTACAGAAGTGTCTCTTGTGTCTCAAAGACATAGGCAGATGAGGAATATTACCTTGTGCCAAGCTGCATCTTCCTCATTCACTCAAAAAAATTAAGCTTTCAGTAATTTGTTAGAATTTAAATTAGACATAAGGATCCCCTAGCAAATTATGATGTACTGGCATGTATAGAGAGCTACATCACATAGCTCAATTATTCTCTACAGGCTAAGTGTAGGAGTTGGAAAATGAAAATTCTTGACAGCATTGACGTGCTGGGTCTCACTTTTCTTGCATTCACCTGGATTACAGAATTCATGTTTTCTACCAGATTTTTAAAACGCATACACACTAAGCTCTTTACTAGCTTCTTCATATGAATGAGAAGCAAAATTTGGATCCTAGTGTGGGGAAAAATAATAGGAACTAATGAGTATGCAATACAAAATCGACTTTAATAATATCTTCTCAGATAAAATATTACTAAACAGTCTGAAAAGACTTCAAACATCCCATTATTACCGTTTTGACCTGAGGCAAAGCAAAGCACTGAAAATACATCAAGGGTTCTGTTCAAGACTAAACGGGTTATGCTTGTATTATGCAATTTGTATGAGAGTTAGGCAATGATGAATACACCCAATTCAAAAATAAAATAAAATAAATTGGTAGATTATTCAGTAGCACTTTTATCAAAGCTTAACCCCATGTAGCAGTGCACAAAGAATCACCTTGTCTAATCTGTTTTGTACACATATATGAGCACCTAAGTTGACTAATAAAAACACACATTATGCATCCTTTGCTAAAATCAGTGTTGCTTCCATATTAATGAGCAGTTGGTCTCAACCCCAAAAGAAATACAACTAGCCAGAAAGAAGACTGCCCTTTTGGACGTTCCTTGCTCCTGAAAAGGAAAACAGCAGGATTTTATAAGAAAAAGAAACAAAATCTGCCTAAACATGTTCCTTCTATATGCAGTAAGAAGTAAGGATATCTTAAAACTCTTGACAATTGGGTGATACTCATAGTGATAAAACTCAGTTAAACTAAATGCAAACTGACTTCAGCAGTCACACATCTTTTGAACTCTTGACCTGAACCCATCAGGACACTTTTCTCCCTTATATATAGTTACCTCTTCACTTCTTGATATTCAGGAGTACTCTAGCTGAAACAGGGAAATACCAGAAGAAAAGCAGTTGCAACAGGACTTTAGGTCTGACCAACAACAGTATCAGAAATATCATGCAATCTCTGGATCAAAGAAGGCTGCGGAGTCAGAGTGCGGTTCAATTAACAGGCAACTGTTTGAAGATCTACCTGTATTAAAGGGATGTCTGCACGTGCAATTACTATTTGTCCTGAATCTTTTAAACCACTCACTCTAAGAGTAGAAATATAAAGGAGACAAACAGGGCAATACGTTATAATTAAATGGCAAGTCAATACTTGTCTGCTTTTGCGTTTGGTTAGCCTGAACTTACACATCTTATACCCCTTTTTGACATACAGAGCTGTATTCTGGTTAATATTTAAACAAATTGCTGCCACAGTGCTAATACCATAAGGAAAAAAATCTTCACACTGTTGCATTCCATTTTATCGTACCACTTTTCTACAATATTTTTGGTATGCCTTTAACTGCAGAGCACCATAGAGATACCTGAGTTAGCTTGAAATAGATTATGCTGGCATAATTAGACTGTTTTCAGCAGCTAAACTAGAGTTTAGCAGGAGATAATTCAAGCTATTTTTCACCATGGTAAATAAGCCTGCACTGAATGTTAGATTTGACTGCCCTAGTGCTCAAGCTGGCTTGCTTAAAGCCAGTTTATGTATGTGTGCTGTACAGACATAACCTCCTTTATGAATGCAGCATATTCACTGATATTTCTTTTAGAGAAATAGCTTAATTTTTATTATACCCTCTATTATTTATTAACAGAACCATTACAAGCAAAGAGTTAGCTATTAAATGGTCTGCCAAGCAGCCTCCACTAGAGCATGGATTGACCTATTTTATCTTATAGATGTGCTTCTGTTAATAAAATCCAAAGCTGCTAAAAAAATAAAATAAACGCTCCACCAGAGAGGCACATCTGAAGTCATAATAAGTATGCAATTTGGGTATTCAAAATGACATCATGACAGCTGCCATGCCTTCCAAGTATTGAAAGTGCTTTAAAAATAAAGCAGTGGTAACGCAGTTTGGCAAATTGCTTCAATTGGCTTCCTACCATCCAGAAGTCAACATTAACAGCAGCTTGGTTTGATTTTTTTCATCTGCCTTTTGTAAAGCAGATTAGACAGTGAAAAGATTCAGGATTTTTTTTATTTTATTTTCTGTCCCAGTCCTTCAGTAAGAGTTTGCAACAATGCACTCAAACTACCTTGTAAACCCAGCGCGCATTCCAAATGTGCTAATTGAAATATTTTTTTCCACCGCATGTTTGAAATGTGTTATTATGCCTCACATATTTCTCTTGCAGAAAATTTTAACCCTGATAAAAGCACTGCCTCTCACTTTCACTTAATTTTGTTTTTTACTCCTTCTGGAAATTTTTGCCTTAAAAATTCATTTGATTGGAAACAAACCAAACAACTGGCAGAGGTGTCTTACCTAAAGACTGGTAAAGCTCAGTCATCTTGGGATGATCCCAGCAGGTCGTTTGCGTCTCATGGCTACAATACAAAACATGAAAGTTAGCAAAGTAAAATTTCTCTCTCCATCGCACAGCAAGTGATCCATGTTGCACATCAGAGCACGGTGCCAGACCACCGCCAGCGGCCTGAGCTGCTCCGGCAGGGGGTCTCAGCAGCAGCAGGCTTGTCTTCTTTCAACACGAGACGTTAACTTGGAGCGCTTCATTTAGGCACGGGCACAAGAAACAAAATTAAAAGTAGCGCTAATATTAAAAAGACAGCAAGTATTCAGATATGTCATAATGTTTTGGGGAATTTGTAAGCACACCAACCGATTCTTAAGAAGTCTTTGTTTCATACAGATTGTTCTCCAGTCCCTCCAAACTCGGGGCCAGACATTTAAGAGGGCTTAGATCTTAAACCGTTTATGGAAATTCTGACCAGATACTGAGATCCATGGTATTTTTGGTCTGCTTTACCCTACGCGCTCTTTCCCATGTGGTAGGTAAGAACTACCCAATGCAGCGGCTGCAATCCCTCCTTTTGGTCCAAACAGCTGCACTAAAATCCCCATGCAACATCCCACTGACCCACCACCACCTTACACTGCTTTTCAGGCCAATGCGTTGCACGCCCCATATCGATGGTCTCTTTTAGCAAAGACTATTGCTGCTCCTCTTGCTCCCTGGGACTCCCAGGCCCTTTCCCTTGCCCTGGAGGTCCCTGTGCAGAGCTGTTGGGAAGCCAGGGAAAAGCTAAAGCGGGGTTATGAAACGCTGCAGTATGACGAGAATGTAAATTGGACAGTCTCTGCATTGAGGCTAGCAGCCTTCAGCTGTGCAACATAACATGTTGCCAAAAGACATGCAGTGTGAGAAAGCCAACAAAATGAAGTGTTAGCGGGTGTAGTAGCAACTCATGTCTCCCAAGATTACACATTTTATGATTTTTTTTTTCATGACAGCATAGCTAATGTGATCATGCTTCCATTAACATAGAAAACTTGAAAGAAAATTCTCCTTATCTATCCCGTAGCCAATAAAGTCCTGTTCATACAGAATTCAGCTACACTAAAAGACACCCATGAGTAATCATAAAAAAAAAATCCTGGAAAGCGTATGTAGCACACAGTTGCTAGCAATCATATCTGCAATTTCCGTACTTAAAAAGCGGACATCCTGGTTCCAACGTGCACAACATCATTTGGGAGAAAATATGCAGGAGAGCAGGACCTGATCTGCCTCGCTGTGGAGCTCCTGGAGCACACACCTTCCAGCTCCAAGAGACTAAACCCCAACCCAGCCAGTGGGCTGCACGCACCTGTACACCCAACTGTGTGCTGGAAGACTGATACAATGAGGTCGTTTTAGAGAACAAACGGTCCTTGAGTTCTTTTTCAGGCAGAGATGTTCCCAAGTACACCTTTACCCTTTATAGGCTAAGAAGGGGTAATATTTCCAATTAATCACTTCAACACCACCCCTACTCAAGGAAAAAAGAAAATTGTGACATGTTTTCTTCATATGATTTAATTTTGGTCTTAAAAGACAGGCTATTTATTTGATCCACGTGAAGACTTTATTGGCCCAGTAACCTCTATATATTCAGTAGCTTACTATATATAATATCTCCAGATTTTGTTCTGTAACTGCAAAGAAGAATGAAAGGCATCACAAGCACTAAGCATAAAGAAAAAATGCTGCCCTAGTTGAGCACAGGCTTTTAAACAAGCCTTGTCTCATCAACCTCAGCATCCCCTCCCCTTCCTAATTCCTGCGGTGGCTGAAGGCAGTGAAAGAGGGAGGAGGACACTAGAAGAGCAAAAGCAGTCTTATTCTTTGCTCTGGTAAAAAAATGAGTCCTGCAAAGGGAGGTGGCTGCAATCACATCCAGAAATCTGAGCCTGGTCTGTTTTTTTTCAATGCAGGAACTCGGTAGCTTCAAGTGAAAACCTGTGGATCTGAGCCACTTGCACCTGAGCTCCTGCATTTCCAACCATGCTTGGTATGGGCAGGTTCTGCAGAGAGAACGTAGCACCAGCAGATTTTACTACACCCAGGTATAAAGAGCATCTTTGAAGAAAAACAGAACAGTTTCGTTTACACATTAAGTCCCTAAAAACTTGGCTACCTGAAGCCTCTGCTTGTACAACAGCAGCCCAAAGGAAAAGAGGAGGGGAGTGTACTCATCACAGAAGAATCCTGTAGCCAGAGATGTCACGATGCAGGTGAACGGATTGCAGACCCAAATAAACATTCAAACCCACAGACACGGGACCGCAGTTTGTTCGCACCCAATGTCAGTCCTAGATCAATAGTTCCCCAGGCATGAGCCTGACCGCCCTGGCTTGCTTCCCCACTGGCAGGTAGCCCCAGAAGTGGGGGATATTTGAATAGCAACTGTACCATGGTTTGTATGCCAAATCATATAGTAAAAATGAGAAGAAGAACTTATGCACACAGTTACAAGAAACCTCTGAAAATAATCTGCCTGACTTTCCCTATGAAATTAGTTTGGCAGCCCCAGATTGTTCTATGGATAAACTAGACCACTTCAGACACCATAGCTGTTAACCTGGTAGCCTTCAAAGGCACTGATTCTCCATTAAATATTTAAAAGCCATCAGATATATGGCAAAGGTGTATCTATATATGATTATGGAATCCCATGCCTGTGTTGGATAGAACAAAAGGATCATCTTAGATATGGAAAACTATTATGGTTAATCACTAATCAACATTACATGGATGAGTAACTTATTGATTTTTTTTTTTTTTTTTTATGGCAAGGCCTAACCATGTATCAGCGAATTTAGTGTGTATGGTTTAAGCTTATGGCATTTACTAATCCTCCTGAAAATACATAATTGATTTTCCTAAAATCTTGTAAATAAAATTTCCATTGCCAAAGAAACATTGGACTCCAACTGTTTTCAGGTATTTTTAATACCAGTAACCCCAAACCACTACTCAGTGTGCTTTTCTTTCATGGTATAAGATTAATTCCCTTGGAGATGTACATTTTGTAAGGAATGATTTTATTTGCTTCATCTGCAAGTGACAAAGACTGAATGTGCAGGGCAGGTACGTTTCCCCTCTTTTCCGCCCTTTGCTTTATTTATAAACTTAGTTGCCACGTAGAGGAAATACCCCTTTCTTTAGGCTATAAAAGTCAAGTCAGTAGAGACCCTAACTCTTGCCCCCGCCACCCTCCCAGCAGTGACTACCCGTGGGGCAGAGTGCCCCGCACCTGGCTGGGACGGCCACCCTCAGCAATTCAGCAGAGATCACTCAACCTCGTACCCTGTACCAGACCCAGCGACCGACTGGCAAGCCATCGGTACCCCTCTGCGCTCTTACAAGAAAAAGCAAGGGTTTTAAAGGGAACTGATCCTTGGTCGCTGTGATTTCTGTAGCGGCTGAGTGCCCATACCGAGCCAGGGCAGATTTTGCTGGTACTTTACATGCAGAACACAAGAAGGCTGCAGCTATTTCACTCGAGCTAAAAGGCGTTTGCCTCTCAACCGAACGTTTTCAGCTCGGAAAGTTATCAACAATTCTGCACACAAAGGCAGCTCCAGGAAAGGTTAGATTCCATCTAGGCTATTCTTCATAAGCCTCTCTGCCATTTTCAAAGGCCACTTAACTGTGAGCTTTGGGGTTGGACCAGTGGGGGAGGATTTGTGTGTATGCCCTTATTGTGAACACCGTCTGAAGTGAAATGCCAGCTCAGCAGTTTCAGGCAGCCTCAACCACACTTGGGAATGCTGTAGCATCCTTAATAGAGCTGCAGCAAAGCGCTTGCCAGAGCTTCAAACTCCGGTGAACAAGGCCCCTTACAGCTTGCAAGTCAGAAAGACATGAGAAGTGTAGTGCAAGTCCTCTTGACTAGCAGCAGCTAAAGCAGGGTGAGAATACGTGCAGAAGTACTCGAGATGCTTTTCCAACAAACCACCAACATAAAAAGGCATTAATGCACACAGCCAGTAGTTTTGCAATATTGCACGTGCTCAGAGGATACACTTTTCAATTTGGCTCTACATTTAGGTCAACTAAATTGGTCACTAGCTTTTAAATCATGGACATTTTGCAACAAATAAAAATATAAGTGGGCTCACGTGGTGAGCCACATTTCCAACCATGCTTGGTATGGGCAGGTTCTGCAGAGAGAACGTAGCACCAGCAGATTTTACTACACCCAGGTATAAAGAGCATCTTTGAAGAAAAACAGAACAGTTTCATTTACACATTAAGTCCCTAAAAACTTGGCTACCTGAAGCCTCTGCTTGTACAACACTTATATTTTCCTCTTTCTCACCTGACTTAAGCTGCAAAGGTAGAAAGGAAATTAAAACCAGGCCCAAAAAGGAGAAGAGCAGCAATGGATAACGGTGACACCTAGGCGCTGGTGTGACTGGCACACTAAATACACTGACAATTCAGTGGGATGAAAGCATAGTCTTCACTTAATACATCCTTTGGGAACCGCAGGACCACTTCATTAAAGGATGATTACATTATATTAGCAAGGATAATTTTTATGTAGGGAATTCTGTCACACTATGCCTGTGTGAACTCCTCTGTTCCTGCCAACAGCAAAGAGATTTGTCTCTCATCGCTGTCAGCATAGCCAATAACACACAGGATTGAAAACCTGAAATCAAGAGATGATATGATATCCTAACTGACACACTAGCTGAATTACAGTTCCCTTGTTATAACTTGATCAGTTTGGACAACATACCCCCCCAAATTCCTGCACAAATTCCCCCCAAACATTCCTGCACAAGCCGCACTGAAACATTCGCAAACCTTTTAACTGTTTTTGATTGCACTCTTTCTCCCCCTTTTTTTTTTTTTAAATATATATCTCGGGTTCAGTCTCATGTGTATTCACTGCTTGGCTCCAGAGTCTAGAATTTTAGGTTACAACTGCAGAGCCCTTCCTAATCTCTTACACCCCTCTTCACTGGTGATACCAGAGCCAGTTCTGCTGCGCTTCTCCCCTCACC
Organism: Pygoscelis adeliae; assembly: GCF_000699105.1. Classification (NCBI taxonomy): domain Eukaryota; kingdom Metazoa; phylum Chordata; class Aves; order Sphenisciformes; family Spheniscidae; genus Pygoscelis; species Pygoscelis adeliae. The sequence continues at coordinate 1,438,348 of NW_008824196.1, forward strand.
CTTCATTAGAAAATGCGACATGAACTAGATGTGCGTAGATGTGCGTAGAATTTCTATCAGGTAGCAATAAATAAATAGTTACATACACTTACGAAAAAGACAAAATTAAAGTAGTATTTTACAAAACACTGAACTAATCCATTTTCCAACAACACAATTTACAATACCTCTCACCTTTTGGCTTTAAGATGAATAAAAGGTTACTCCAATCACCCTATGGCTGTTGGCAAAAAGCCAAAATAAACACGACAGAGTTGTTTGGATTTTACTAAACTAACCTAAATGCAATTAAAATTGTTTGTATGAATAGACACTACCGCTCATTTAAAAGAAAATTTTTTTCAACAGTAGATGACAGCGATTGCAAGGAAGACTTAATAGTTGTCTTTTTACAGTGTTTCATTAATTCCTTAGATAAAACAAGTTACTGCTATGGAAAGTATTAGCGATGTAAGAAGGTGGCACTCCTTTGTGCTTTACAAAGAACTACTGTTTTCATCTGTAAATCTAGAGACTACCGATCTGTGCAGAGATTACTTCTGTTTAAGCCAAGGATCACTGTCTTTTCAGTAGGAATTTGACTTTAGTGTGTTTTATTGGCTTTTGAGAGATTTATCAGACTGCTGAAGGCAGGCACCCATATATACTTAAAGTTTCTTGCCGATACTGGAAATGAATAGGAGGATAAGGGCAAATATGAACTGCCACGTACTGAAGAGTAACTCTTTTTTTTCTCCTCTTGATGTTAAACATTTATTTTGTACACTCTGTCACGGGCAAAGATTCCTGCTCAGTGGCTAAGGCTTGGTGAGCCTGCCCCCCCAGCTGTTACTCTCCACTGATCTATTTGCTTTTCAAAGGCTATCCTCTCCGCTTTTGCCGAAGCGATTTCACTGCAGGGTCTCGTCAAATCCAGGCTCAAGCAGCGATGGCCTCAACCAATTCCTTAGTGCTAAAAGGTCAAAGATCCTACACATAACCACGTTTCTTGCTTCCTCGGCTCCGTACACATGCGGCTGCAAAAACCACTTCTCAGCCCAACTTCAGCTGAAGATGAGGGCTGGGGACGCTGCTGGCGTCCCAGGCCGCAAGATGTTTTACAATAGGTATTAAAAGACAATACAACATACCGTGTAACAACAAGAAGCGTAGCGCTTACAAGGCAACAGCCCAGAGGGAACCCCCTCCCAGCTCCTTCTGCCTATTAATGTGAGAGATGATTTCCAAGCATGAAATTACTGGGAAAAGCAATGCGCCTCTAAGCACGCTTGTTTTCAGGAATTCTGTTAAAGTTCACGCCTGAACCAAGTTACAATACGCGCTCCGTGCCGTACAGGTAACCTTTTACAGCACCGCGCTACCCCTTCAAACCTGAGGAATAACGAAAGGAGCCCGTCCCCATCCTTCCGGCGCCTCCCCGCAGCCCTCCGCATCCCCGGCAGACCCGCGATTTCCCGGCTCGACTTCAGGCTTTCACCCCGCCAGCCCACGCCTGCCCAGGTACGCCCACGCGCGCCTGGGATCTCACATCGCCACGTCCTACGTGCTCCAGCCGGACGCCTCCAGCGCGAAACTACGGCCTCGTGAGAGGGAACAGGCGTTGAACCAAACGCCGTTTCAAGTTCCCAGAAGAGATCAGGCAGCACGTTGACCGTTTGAGAGTAGAGTAATAAACGGACGGCGCGGCCGCTCCCCCCTACGGTCGATAAAGACGG
>NW_008824196.1:1440673-1520998 GCF_000699105.1 Pygoscelis adeliae
TGGGGAGAAAACTTGATTAAAACACGCACCGAAGCCGGGACGGATTTGAAATGGGCCTTAACGTGGGTGTTCGCTTCGCAGCTGTTAATTTCGGCGCTTAAAATGCCGAGTGGTTGATCTGTGAGTGAAATCGGGTAATTTCATTCCCAAGGGCTTGCCTTGGCCTCACTGGGAAGGACGAGCTGCTCCCCTGGAGTGTTCAGGGCAGAAGAAATCGTGCTGCTCGTGCTGAGTGGCTGTCGCAGTGTTTCTTTGTATTAATTCCTACTTAATATTTAGCGTCGCCAGCGTTTCAAATCAGTGCAGCCAGCCTGCTCTCATGCAAGTTTTACATCTACGTCCTTTGTAGAGAACCCAGTCCTTCACGCAACTCAGGAGTTTTTCCAGCCCTACGGACTGTGCTTTCTTGGTAAAGCCACCCAAAAAGGGTGCCTTTCAAATGTACAAAAGAAGTCACTATTTTTACACGGGGAAGATGCAGGCCTAGAAGCACAGAAAATTCATCTCACCCCCAGTTTCCTTACCACAGGTATATCCCGTGGACTGCTTTCCTATTCCATAGATGTTGGTAAGCACTGAACTTGGTGGGTTTTATCTGAAGTACTAGGAAATTTAGGGCTCCCCTCAAGGCTCCGGGTAGCTGCGTTACCTGATTTTAGGAAAAGCTCAACAAGCAGTTCAAGGAAAGCCCTCATGTTTTTTTCTAGAAGCATTAGAAGTATAAGATGCTCAAGGTTCAATCCCTCCGGCCCCCAAATGCAAATATAAAACCTAATGGAATTAAATGTTAAATTCTCATAGTTTCTAGACAATTTAATTTGTTTTAAAAGGTCTAATCCACAGTTTTCGGTTACCTATGATCTACAACACTACCCCAACATGTGAAGAAAAGAGGATTCATTTTTGTGTAAACATAAATCGCTACGTTAAAGCTCGTTAGACTCTGAGAATTTTCCATTTGCTTGACTGGACCTGGTGTTAGATCAACTGCTGTATCAGATAGCTCAGCTTTGAGGTGAACGAACTGGCTGAAGGCTGTCAGTTGCATTACATCAACAACCCCGCCTTTTCCCACCTTTAGCTAAGTTTTAAGAAGCGGGAGATCTCTCCTTAAGTCTTGAAAACAGGGTGTTCAGCCTATCACTTGGGAGGAACCTCGCGGTCTGTCACACGGAGAGAGCAGCCGCCTGTGTCATACAGAGGGACTCGGCGTAGCCAGAAGCCTGCCGTTTCACAGCAAAAGCGGTTTGTTTTCCTCCAAGAAGTATCTAATACTGAAACCCCCGATACACATTCCTTCCATTTTTACTGTTTCTGGAGTTTCCTGGTCTGCCTTAACAGAAGCTTGATGCTGCTATTATCACCTTGGTCTTCTTTCCCATACAACAGTGCCAAGTAATAAGAATTTAAAAAACAGCCTGAATTTCTCATACTTTGCATAATCTTCTTTCTCCTTGAGTTACAAATAAAGCATTGTATTCAATTAGACTCACAGCAGGTGAAAACCCCAATTACTGAATCCATTTTCTTGGCTTTTTTTCCCTACCTTACACCCACACACCACTTTCTTTTAAACAAAAAAGGGGAACTCTGAGTCATTCCTCAATTGAAAAGCAAATTAACCCTTTGATCTCCCAAATGAAACCATTACCCACTCAAGAACATCCAGGGGAAAGCAAGAATGTTGAAGAATGTTGAAGGATTAAGGGCTATTGACTTTATAATTTGATTTTATTAAAAAAAAATCTATTTAATGTAGTTCTGATTGTTGTCTCCAAATTCACAAAAGCTTTTACCTGTTTTGACTGACCTCAAAATTAAACTTTTGCTGTATAATCTACACAAGTAATAGCACTCTTATTCCAAATTATTTTTAAACTACCCATAATTTATTACAAAAATACATTTGGTTTGCAGTGTAAATGGTTACTGTCTTTGGCATTTGTAACTGAAGCCAATCTTTATGCCATACTTGATTTTAAGCCATTTATTTGATAAAAGACAGTCTTCTTCCTGTAGAAAATAAAACAGGATTACAGAGTAAGCAGAATTTTAGTTCCCTGTGGTGCTTTTCTTATCCAAGGGCTATTCAGTCAATTTGTGCACCTACACAGACACCTTAATCAGAAGGAGAACAGTGTTTGTTTCTTTTATACTGTAGGTTTGTCCTGGACTATATCTAATTAAGGTATCTGTCTCTTCAACATTTAACAACACCAGGTGCTTAAGGAGAAATCACAGCCCCCTAATAAATGAGGGATAATAATTAGAGACTGGCTTATTACCCCAAAACTCCTTCGGGGGCGGGAAGCTGAAGTGGATTTTCAGGTAGCATTGCTTGCTGTCCAAATGGTTACTGGATCTGTGCATTTGAGAAGCCTGATTTTTCAATTTTAATATGTCCTTCTCAGAATTTCGTCCCTTTTCTGTGGGGTAAGAGCCACAGACATACACACATTAAAATAATAATATGAAGGTAAAATAACTGATTCTTAACTAATATTGTTTGAGTGTAAATCTTCATAGGTTTCGTGAAGGAGATCAGCATCGCTACTCCATGTTACAGACAGATACAGAAACCCGAACGCAGAAATGGGTAGGGCCTTGCCTAAAAGCGCCTAGTAGGGCAGACATTAAGTGTACAAGCTTGCTTGTAAGTTTAGCACTTCGTGAGTTTGAAAACTAAAGAGACATTTCCTTAGTTTTACTGTCATTGAAAGTGAAGATACAACATTTTCCTATTAACTAAGTCTTGCTTCCATAGTTCTGTGAAGCGTGTAGTCCTCCTTGTAAGTGTGGCTTCACTCTTTCTCAGTTATCTGGGTAGTGGATTAGCAAGCGCTTGCCTTGCATGTAAGAAGACGTTGTGGTGCCCTGTGTCGGGCTGGCTAATCCGTTACGCTATTTGAGTCTATTTTCTTTGTCTTGGTATAAATAAATACTAAGAATCACTTGGGATGGCATGATGACACTTTCCTGGATCATCTGTCTTAAATATGCTCCAAGGGCTGACACCTCCAGGATTTTTTCGGTATTTGTTGACAGCTCTCTCAGAAGAGCCAAGAAGAGAATTGGTTTGGATGCTGCTGGATTGGAGGTTTTGGTTTTGGGGTTTTTTTTGGCTGTTTGCACATTACCACTGGAAGCGCATTAAAATACTGTGAATGCAATGAAGAAAATAGTTTTGAAATTCTGCATTCATTTTCCCCAACATTGCATTGTAAATTGAAGACCTACTAAAACATTTATGGCTCTGTATACTTATAATTGGTTATTTACACCATGGGAGAGTTGGGGAAGCAGCGTACCACTTTCTGTCCAGAGGGAAACCCAATCTGTGTCCCTATGAAGGGAGATTAGCAGGTGCTGCTTCTTACACAGGGCTCATTCTCCACACCGTAAGGCAGCCGTGTAACTGGCAAGTGGAGCTCACAAGAATTTACCTGACATGTTTCACCGAGATGCTCTGGGAATAGGCAGAGTAGGAAGAGGAATCCTTATTATTTTCTTTTTTTTTTTTTTTTAAGCAAAACTAATTGTGCAGTAAATATTACAAAGCTTGCAGCAATTTAATGCACAGCATGGAAAGTATTGGTACACAGCATGTGTGACAGGAGTACGTCTGTGCCTGCCGAATGCACAATGGCACAACCTCTGCGTTCCTTTGGGCTGTACTTGCTTTTACTATAGTAAAGACACCTGATTAAAACTGAAATCTTAGTCACCCTATGAGATGAGTATCACAGAGCCTCAGGAGCAGTCTGTGTGTGCCTTATGTCGCACTGCGTTGCATGCTGTTGCTAAAAGATGAATGAGAGGGTGCCTGTCGTTTTGGATATATTAGATATACGTATGAATTTCATCCTGTTGAAATCTTGGAAAGGCTAATTTGGAGAGGCTACATTTATTTTTTAGCTGACAGTGACCATTTAGACACCCTGAAGTAGCAGAGTGTGTGTTCAGTCTACTGCCAGGTGTATGACCCTGAAAAGAGGAGCAGAGTGAGACAGATTGAGTAAGATTACATGCATCGCTGGATGCGGTGGATAGGACATCCAGGTTCCACCAGGGTTTTGAGCTCTTCAGGTAAGCAGCTGTAAATACTGAAAGCTCTTTTCTCCCTTCCATACCAAACCACAAGAAATAAAGAAAATTAAGAAAATAATAACCCCTGCTATTCCAGGATGGAGACGAACTGGAGTGTGAATAGTCCCAAGAATGGGAAGAGCAAGAAGTGTAATGCTGGCAAAATGCTAGATAACTAAAAGTATTAAAAAACCCTCTGAAGTAAGGCTTTTGGAAAGCTAAAAAAAACCCCCCACCTATGAAAAAAGACTTAAAATCCACCAACAGAAAACTTATGCCAAGCAAAACTGCTTGCTGATCTTTACAATCTACAAATAAGACTTGAAAAATAATAATTATACCACAGTAAATTCTTGGTTTGAAGAATCTGTATTGGCAAAATGAATGGTTATCATTTCAGGGAGTAAAGTTGAGAAAAAATGCAGACTAATAAGGATAAATTAAACAAAACAATGAAGGCAAACTCCGTTTCTTACTTTTCTTTGCATGCCCAGTTAGAAATAAATGACTGTTTTGCCTCCTGGGGGATTAAAATAAGCAGGATTTCATAAACTCTCTTGCTCACTGACTCTCTTTTCACCTCAAAATCTTTCTTTCCACGCACAAAATTGTATGTTGCAAACACAAAAGCTGGCTTCCCAAGTCATTAACTTCTCTACTGTTTCCTATCAATGTATAGATCTCAATAGCAAGAAACCCTGCATCTTGCAGTCCTACTTCACTCAGGGCCAAGAAAATCTGGTGCTCGCTACTGGTCACCATGCATTCCCAGTTCCTAACAAGCAGCCCTCTCTTCCAAAGTCTTCCACAGACGTTAAAGGAGAAGCATGCCTTCCTTTTTTACTAATTTCCTTTTTGGTTGCATTCCATAATAGATGTATTTTTGACACTATCAAATCTTTTTTTATGAGTAACATCATACAAACAGAAAAGTTTTTCTTTCATTGAGGACATTTTTCTAAAAAGTCCCTATGCAAATATTATCTAGAAGAGAAAATATTCATTTGGGAAAAAAAGCCACGTAGATCATGCTAGGAGATTACATGCTGGGATGTTCCAATGGTGAGGCTGCACTTAGGTTGTAAAAGAAGAGGACAATGAAATCTATTGCATTATGTGACAGCTATATGCAGGCAAGTTTCCAGTCAGACCACTAGCTAGGAAAACTTTGCACCTTTGAATTAATGCATTCGTTTTTTGCTGTCTGTATTTTAGCAATGGATGCTTTGCTGTGTTCTCACAGAACTTGTAGTTTTTGTTGCTTTAAAATATACTTTGACCCTGTCATAACTACCATATTGTTTCCTCAATGATTATAATATACTATACATAACATTATCATATATAATTCTAACAACAAGAGGCCCTGCCTATTTCCATGTACACACTAGGCTTTTCCATCACCTGCCCAAACATGTCGAGGTTGTTGACCTCAGCAAATACGACAAGCTTGAGGTCTGCTCCTAACCTTTTCCCTGGATTGGGCCACGCAGAGCCCTGGTGCAAGAAAGCGATGCTTCTCCCTCCCTGGTAAATCAAACTTGCATTGATTTAGTTTCAAAACCAGAGTGTCTTTAGCTTCTCCCAGTACCCTGGTGTGACACAAGCAAAGCTTAGTCTTCCTGCCTAGCATGATTGCTTTGCTCTCTCTTCCTAAATGTCTTACGTGGGGATCCAGAAATCAGAGGAGAGTGCAGCACTGCACATGGGGAAGGAACCAGCCTAGAGAAGTTAATGTGAGGAGGGAGCAACTACACCTAACTAGCCTCACCAGTAATTCCATCCAGGCTAACTCTTTCATCTGATCCAGGTGACATTTCTCATGGTTTATTTGCACAGAAATGCAGCTTCAGGTTTAGCGTTGTGCAGCTGTTCCCAAACTGAGGTCAGACTTGGTAACAGCAAGAAAAAAATTCTGGAAAGGAAAAGTTTCTCATCTGACATTTCTGAAATCCAACCTTTTTATTGCATTTCAAAACAATATTCTATGAAAAAATGTACTTTAATTTGACTACAAAACGAGGCAATTGTTCGTACAGCTCTTAAAGGCAAGTGGCAATAGTTTCATCTTGTCCATGCCAAAGAGTGAAAATTAGTGTTTATATATACAGTCATTTGAAATAAATATAGACATACAGATGCCTACATTAACTAGTGCTTCCAGAGACAGGTGAATTGGTATCAGCTACCATGGAGCCATGTCCTAGGGCACAGATATTATTTCATCCTAATTGAATCTCAATGTATGTTAGCACTTAAATACTTCAGTAAAGAGGGATACTAAGGAATTTTGAGGTAAGATAAAAATTATTTCTTAGCTAAGTGTAAGAAGAAGATTTCATTCAAGTCTCCTGCGGCAAGTTCAAGCATTTATGCTTTGGCATATGCTCCAGGCACCTTCTGCTCCTTCCATTTACTTAACTATAATATGGTTGGTTCTTCCTAACAAAGTAGTCCTTCCAGCTTTTGCATTGAGGTATCTTTGTGTAGCTCTGTCTCTGGCACAGGAGCTGGCAGTTAATTCAGGAAAGAATCCTGTGGATGCTAGCTGATAGAAAAAAGTGTTGCTAACTTATATTGCACAGTTTAGACTTTATGTTTAACTAAATCTAATAATGGGAACGCATTTAATAGAACTTAATATCTAGGTATACTTTCAGTATTTCATACGTTTGAATTGAGCCAAACCTCTCACGGTACCTCTCAACAAGGCTTCAAATAGCTTGCAATTCTACCGGCATACCTGCATTCAGTTCTCTGATCTCTGTTATTAAATAGAAAATTGAATCTCTTAGTGACAGAATAAACCTCCAAAATAAAGATTCCCTTTCCAGCAACATAGCTGAATTCACCGTGAAAAACTTGCAATGAAAATCGGAGATGCCTTGTCTACACCACTCAAAGAGCCTTGACATTTACGGCCAAAGGTACACAGATGACTTTTAGGACCTACCATAGTCCATTACTAAATTATGGACAATGACGATTGTGTGGAGCTCAGAATCAGCCAAAATAATTTTTTTCTTTCTATACTGAGCATTTTTCCACATTGAACTAATCAAACAATTTCCAAATTAGTATTTGGAACCATTTTCTTCATCCTTAAGGAATTGCTTTGAAAAGTGCAATGTAAATCCTGAACAATCCACACAGCCCTAAAATATTAAGGATTTAAACCTTGGTTATGGTCCATATAGACATTCTTAGATGCCTGCTGCTACGTCTAGCTCCCTTGAATGCATTAGCAGAAATGTCAACCTACAATTGTACCGTATCAACATGTTTAGCTTTTCTAAAACAGTCCAGACTTCAAGAGAAAATTCTTATTGCTAGGACTAAGCGGAGTTACGCATCTTTATCATCTCCTTCACCACATGACACAGAATGCCAGATTATTGTAGAAGTTCAAAATACCTAACTCCATGTTATCAGTCATAAGAAACATCACACAGTTTTTGTCACCTTCCTCTCAAGAAAAAAAGAAGTATTAAATTAAACCAAGATTTCTCTATATCTACATATGCAGAGCATGCACAGGATCCAAACCATTTGTTTAATTAATAGGGTCCACAAGTTGGAAATCTATGCTATCATAAATTTAGTAGACATAGATAATATATTACCTACTGTGCAGAAGATGATTTTCTGAGCGTCCTTCAATTTAGAAAGAAGGATCATCTAAACTCACACCTCCTGCCTTAGAAAATATTACAACTGTTTGAGCATTCATCCTTAATCCCAAAATAACAAAATCAGTCTGTCGTATTAAGAAAATATGGTGTTGTTTTAAATTATCATTCTTCTCTCGAGGTAAATAATTTTCCTTCAATTACTATCAACAGCTCTGGCTCATGGTTGCCAGCTTTAGAACAAAATGCCATTTTGCAAACAATTAGCACCACTTCAGTTAATGTCTTTACAGTAATATGCATCAGCCAAGGGGAAATAAAAAAAAAGACCTTCAACCTTACCTTTTAAATAAAAACTGCGTTAAGATATGTGGTGTCTAAATACTTTTGTACTTTGGTAATGAAATTTATTTTTGCTTATGGACATTATACTTTTTATCAGCATTTGGAAATGAATCTCTTATTACTTTCCCATAGTTTTGTTGCTGCAGTTGCTCTTATTTCTCATTCTTAAAAATCTGCAGTCATTATTTCTCAAATTATTATCCTTCTACCCACATCCCTCAATTTGTTCTGTTTTTAGGGTAACTAACAGAGCAAATAATTTATTAAGGATAAAAATAATTTTGCAAAGATTTGCAGAAGCTGACAGACTAAGTATTTTGCCAAATAGAGCCCAAGCAGGGAGTGAAGGATTAGACCCCATCTAATCCACTGGTTCTATCAAATCAGTGTATTTAATACTGAAATAAAGCCTTCGGAGAATTTTATTTTTAGCAGCTTGTCATACTGAGTATTTGTTTGGCTTTATTCTAAGAATTACAATTTAGGATTCAAAGAGAAGAAATGTATTTCTTCTTTGTGAGTAAGGTATCATCATTAAAAGTCTTCCGTTCCCCAAACAATTTTTTTTTTTTTACTTTATGCCATATTTTTATTATTTGTCTGATAATTTTCATAGTAAACACTACACTTCATTGAGGCTAGCATTTATTTTAAAATTTTAAAAGGGATTACACGCAATGAAAATGATCATTTGGTGGTGACAGTGCACTCTGTTGGGTCACAGATGAAGAAAGTGACTGTTTTTGATAGTTATTTCCATGTCAACATTGTACATGAATCTTGCTGGTAGTTTGGAGAAAACAAACAAGGCCAGTGGGACTACGTCCATGCTGCCATTTAATCAAATTATTTAGTCTATGAAATAGCCAAGGGAGATGAACTCTCCAAATCTGACAATATTTTGGTTATTTGGACTTTCTAGTGGCACGTTGTCTTATATCTACACTGCTATGTGTGTCTGCCCTGAGAATAATAGTTGTCTCTTGGGCCAAATTTCGCACAGTGACTCTTGTTCACACTGCTGAGAGCCGGACCGCTCTAAAGCAAACTGGCTGTGGTACTCCTCTATTTTCCACTTAGTGCTCCTGTGGACGTAAGACATGATTTTATTTACACACACACACACACATATATAAAATTTTTAAAAAAGCTTTTTTTTTTCATTTCAAATTATCTGACCTAATATGGGAGTTGTTGCAGCCCAATTGCAGCCCAATTGCTGCAACAACTGCAGTATCTTTTTGAAACTAGTTTGGCCTGTTCCTGCAGAATAAATCCATCACATTAAATAGCCAAAACATCTTCCTAGAAGAGTTCTAGATCAGCTCAAACCCCTGTGATTTAAATGCCATGGAGAGAATATAGTCACAAGTGCTTTGCTGTGCTAGATCCTCAAGCTTTCTTGATGAGCCTACCGAAGAAATCAGCTGGTAATCAAAGTAATTATTTTTAAGTAGTGGATTTTCTGTTCCGAGAGCAACTGATTTGACAAAACCAACTCACTGCCAATGAAGAGCAGCGATGTCATAATTTCTTTTAAAGTGTGCCAAATGCTCTATATGCAATTTCCAAAGTTTGCAGCAGTCAGATTTTCTAAGGAAAAACAACTACTATTTCCATTCAAAAACTTTGTAACCTGGTACAATTTTCGACAGAGTTAACTAATTGAAGAAGCACCTCCAATGCATATGAGCAGAACAGCTGGCCTCTCATGGCATTTCTTTCTCAAAGTTCCATTATGTACAAAGGAATGGGTTAGGTAGGAATTTCTATAAGAAACTGGTAAAAGGTAGGACTTAGAAGAATACTCATCTGCTCTCTTGGACTCCTCTGTATTCACATACACTACAGCATCTTGCCAAGTTTGTAAACTGCAAAAACATAGTGTGCAATGACAATCCTCTGACCCTTTTAGTGCATCGCATACTACATACCGAGCTGAATTTTACTTCCAAACAACATTTTGGCTGCATTCCTTAGTGAGTACAGGTTGTTCTCGCATTGGCAGACTGTCCCATTCTCTCACGTAAAACAATTTGATGGATATTTAATTTCATGGGTTTGCTTGTTCCTAGATGGGCACAGTTTATATAAATCAGTTCCAGCCACCAACTCCAACGTTGAAAAAGGCAGTTCTTATTTTCTCGATTTAGGTCATTATGCTGAAATTATATTTTTCTCTAGTTTGTCTTTTTGTGTGATTTGCAATTAAGAGGATAACTTAAAATACCCTTTACAGAACAATGTAAGTGTCTATTCTATAGTTTTCCTCTTTCTAACTCAACATTCAATAAAGTGCTAAGTTAGACATTACATAATTTGGTAAGAAATTTAGCACTGGATTTCAGTGAATTCAAGATAAAGCACGTTGTCTGAAAAAATACCTACACATAAGCAATGCAGCACTATTCTATGCTACTATTCTTATATGTTCATTTATTATGTAAATATTATTGGTTTCAATAATACCTTTTTTATAGGTATGGTTTGATCTGATCCTCCCTAGCTTGACACAATCAGACTGACCACAACTAAGTACAGGAAATTTAAATAGTAATATGAGCACTAAATTACTAAAAAACCTACAGCACCAACCTCAGATTGGTGTGTATACGTAAGAGCAGAATTGAGATAGATTGCTATTTGTAAGGAATCCTTCATTTTTATTTCATTGGTAAAATAAGTTTTCGGTCTTTATTGGAGCATAATGGCATAATGCAGCTGTAGAGTGAGGGGTACATGTAGAAACCAGGGGACTTTAACCCTAGCTGAATTTTCCATCAGCCAATATCCTAACCCAAAGGGCTCATCTGATCAGTGTCTTACCTGGTGTAAAGTAAAAAAAAAAAAAATTATTAAGAATTGCTACATCTTTTGCAGGCATAGGAATACAACAAAGGTGGATAGGGAAGTGGTGGGTATACAGTCTAATAACTTCCAGCTGGTATAGCATCTGTCTACTGGTAGGTATGTTGAAATAAATAAATGATCAAAAATAACCTAATTAGAAAAAAGATCAACAAAGTCAGGATGAGTTTTTGGAAATACAATAAAACTTTGCAACACAAGTGATATGAAAGCAGCAAGATGATTAAAATGCAGAATCTCATTTATTATACATTAGGTAGATCAAAGCTGCTCGGTGATAACAAGACACTGATTGGGGGTTGCCACCTGTTTGGTCTCCCTTGCAATGGGAATCTGTTAGGTGAAGCTGTGTTAAAGGTTGTCGGTACGTATTACACTTATGAACAGCTTACATTAAAAAAACCCCAAATTATTATTCTTTTGCTGAAGAGATTTACTCATTATTCACCAGCACATATGTTAACTTCTTAGTAAATACACAAATTCTGTGTGATTCAGGAAGTTTCCTGAAACAAAAAAAAAAATTGCAGGTAAATGCTCTTACTTGAGGCACATCACATACTTCATTGAGATAGTGGCAAAAAGACCTGAAGAGTATAAAATTAGAATATATTTGAGCTGTGGTTTTGGAGACTGCTGAGCCTTGCAGCAGGCTGAGCTCAGAGAGGAAAGATTGTGGCAAGCAAATTATCCAGGAAAACTAAAAATCCAGAGAACGAGGCAGGAGGCAGTTTTCTAGATTTGTTTGGTTGTTTGTCTCCTTTGTCTAACTTCTCTGCAAAGAGGAGGAAAGCTGCAACTTGAGGAAAGTGTGTGGGTGTAAATGCCTAACAATTATTGGGAGGATCTAATAAAGAGAGAATTGAGGAAAGCTGGAAATCTGCAAGGTGCAACAAGGCAAGGCAAGCCAAGGCAAGGCAGCAACGATCTTTGTCGGTGTCCTTGTTGAAACTTGCTTCAGAACTGGCAAAACAGATGAGCAGAACTTCAGTCTGGAGATGCCAGAGCAACAATGGGCTCTCAGGACTTTAAATGAATATTTGTAGGAGATAAACTTACGCATGACGGAAAGAAAAAGGAAGAGTAAGAGTCAGAAAGATCTGTTTAAAGTCAGCGGAAATTTAATTCGGGTTTATAGAACTGGGGAAAAAAGTTGGTAAGTACTTTAAAAGCCATGTGTACCAAAGGAGAATTGTTCGGGAGGTCTCTGGGTGTTATAAATATATGCCATTGACCAGAACCAATGAAGGGACCAACACAGGAGAAAGGAGTCCCATTGGCTGGTTCAAACTGAAGAGGGCTATTGCGAGACCACATGATGTGGGCATACCCACATAGGCGAATTTGATAAAGGATTCACACTGACAGACTTTTCCACTCCTTATTTCTAGAATAGTGAACAAATGCCCCAGAGCAAAGCAGCGCTGAGGGTTTTGTGCTCGGTTTTCTCAAGAGAAAACTGTACAGATAGAGATTCGCATTCTGCCAGCAGCAAATGTTTATTCCACAGTACTTTGGGCACTGATGTGAAAAAACATGATACATGAGAGGAAATGCTGACAGCCAGATTCTGATCCCTTTTACGCTGTTAAAAATAACAAGTAACTTCGCTGAAATCAATGAGCATCTCTCTCAATCCATGCAAGCTGCTTTCGGCGCAGAACTAAAATTTGATTTCCAAACTTCTGACAGTAAGTCTGACAGGAGCCTAAACTGCCCCCACCATAAATCGAAGTCCTCTGTAGGTTCTTCTGCTCATTTCAAGATTATTAGAGTGTGATTAAATATTTATTCCTCCCTCAAACTGGAAAGAGGAGAAGAAATAATAGCATATGAAAGCAAGTACTAACATGTAATGACCATATTAGTAAGGTTTTCATTGCTTTTGTGCCATAGCACAATTAAAATAATGGAAAAGCAGATGAATGAGGAATGTGCAGGAGAAAACACTGGTCAAATACAAAGACATAGAACACCACCCGCAATTGAACAGTCTGCTAAGTGTTTTAAATTGTTTGGTAATGTCACAGCAGTATTAAAAGAATAAGCACTTCCATTAACAGGCAGTAATTAAAAGAACAAATAAGGTGAGCGCACCTACAGCCAGAAAGAAAATCTCTTGGTGGTTTTTGTTTATGCTTCTAGTGATGGTTTATGTCAAAATAGCTCAGTTCAGAAATCCAAAGTTCAAATCAGTGTTTGGAAATAGTGGTTAGCTCATCAGTAAGAGACCTTTGGGAATCAGTTTTTTAACCTCTAATTTTCAGGTGATACTTAAAGTAAACTGAAGTATAGAGATAAAATATGGTTTTCAACAACTGGGTCCTAGTGGCTAAAATGCTCTCACTGGCAGAAATCTGGAAGACATTTCCTTCTAAACACTGAAGTAAAATTTCAAGATGCCTTTATTCCAAATTACTTGCACTAAAAGTTTATAGATGAAGAAATAAAAATGTGGTTTAGGTTTAGTAGTTCTAGCTCTTGTTTTTTATTTTTTATTCCTATAATCGTTGACATTTCCAGCTACAAAATACATAGTCTGTTACGCTCAGGAAAACAGCTGCAAACCATTTATTTTCACTCTCTAGGGTTTCTATAGGTTGAAGCTGTGTATGATTTTGAAGAAGATTAAGATACAAAACAGAAAGTTGAGGATATTTTGTTTGCTTACTTGTGCTTCCAGAGTTCACTCTTCAGATGGGAAATCTGCAACTAGTATAGCATATCTGAAATCCATACTCAGAGACGTGCATCTCTTTCTGTATTTCTAGACCAAACGCAGAAACATCTTTAAAGAAGAACAGCTTCACTAGCTTTTTCAAGGACACGCATAAGTAGAAAGTATACATACATATATTTTGGGAAACACAGCATTTGCCCATTTTGGATAAATAAAAAACTGGCAGTTTCCTCTCATTTGCCACAACACTACTCAAGGGTCTGTCCCTGAATGAATGGAGTCTGGAATAGAAAACAGTAATCTGTCACTGATCCTTCCCAGAAATGGCCTCTCTGCCTGTCATTATTACAATAAACAGGGCTATAAACCCCTTGCAATTTAGGTAAATCTTTCTAATGATGCTATAGTTCAATGCTTGTAAAGAGCTAAAAATTTCAAAAGATCTCCAAAGTTGATTTAAAAAGATGTAGGTTACTTGATGATTATAAGATTCAGCACTGCAAGAAACTAGTATTGAACTTACTCAGAGTTACAAAGCAGCTTGCTTAGACAGAATGCTAAGCGTGAAACCTTTTAGTTAAATGAAGACAGAATTCTGGATTCAATGAAAATTATTCCATTTTTACGATGCTCCACTTTACCACTGAATTTATCTAAGAAGATCAAATGGCAAAATTCTGCAAAATATTACAGTTCAGTAAGTAAGTATCTTCACTGCAGTAGGGGTTAGAAGTCTAAAAGAGAGAAAATGAACTGCTTTAGCATGCTGAATTTCCCAGAAAGCATCTGACAAGCAGCAAAAAAGGAAAAAAGTAGAGTGAATCAGCACAGGGGAAAAATTAATGTGACCTAGCAAAAAGGTGCTTCTGTAAAAGAAAGAAAATAAGTGTTGAACAAATGAGCATACATGTGGATGTTTCAGAACCTCAGAGTTAACAGCAATCCCTTTCTGTGTTAAAGCTCTCCAAGTGCCAAGCGCCAAATGTCATCAGTCAACCCACCTTGGATAGTTTTGTTAACCTGAGAGTGATTTTCCTCAGGTATATATGTATTCACTATTTTTAAAGGTTTTCCAATTCTGCAGATCTTACTAGCTGAAAAATTAATCAGTGCTACAAGGGCAGGTACTAGCAAGGCAATCACTGTATGAAAATGTGCCCCATTTATTAAAATACAGGAATATCTTTCATGGAATCGATTATACCCCAACTTTTGCAAGGCACTAAAGTGTCTTTACTCATTAAAGACTCTTCTCTGCAAAAACCTGCAAAATTAAGTATTTTAAGAAGATGAAGAGGAAAGAAGGAACCTTCCCGTGCTAAATAAAAACACAGAGACATAATGCTAGAGAACATTTAGTTACTTTTGATCTGTGCTTGTTACTGACAAGCCACGATACATCAAATTAAAACAGTAGTCCTTCTACTGACCTCACCCTGCTCATCATCTACTTTCCTTAACGTCTTTCCCTTTGCTTGTCTTTTCTTAATACCTCTCTGTCTGCACACAAAATATTTGTTTCTAGAGGACAAATATTACTTCTCCTGTATTGATTGCACGCTTCTGCTTGAACAAGATATATGCAAACAGGATGCCTCAGGGTGCATTTAGGAGATGTGGTGCTAAACTATTTTCTTGAACTGCAAAGTATTGCTGCAACATGCTCCCAGACATGCTCCCAGATGATTATGTCCTCTTAAACTTTCAGAAAAAAAGTAGCTAGCATCACCTCTTCCAATAAAGGACATTGTCTACCTGGATTTCTCCAAGGCTTTTGATATGGTTTCCCACAGCCTCCTCCTAGAGAAACTGATGCATTATGGTCTAGACAAGTGGTCTGTGCGGTGGGTGGGGAACTGGCTGACAGGCCGCACCCCGAGGGTGGTGGTAAATAGCTCCTTCTCAAACTGGCAACCCGTCACAAGTGGGGTCCCCCAGGGATTGATACTGGGCCCAAATCTGCTAGATATCTTCATAAGTGATCTGGGTGATGGGATCAAGTGTACCCTGATGAAGTTTGCTGGTGATCCCAACTGAGTGGGGAAGTGGATGCTTCGGAAGGGAGAGCCAGCCTGCAGGAAGACACGGATAGGCTGGAAGAGTGGGCTAACCAGAACCTTATGCAGTTCAACAAGGACAAGTGTAAGGTCTTGCACCTGGGAAAACATAATCCAGGAGTGCAGCACAGGCTGGGATCTACCCGGCTGGGGAGCAGCTCTGTGGAAAGGGACCTGGGGGTCCTGCTGGACAACAAGCCCAATATGAGTGAACAGTGTGCTGCTGCGGCAAAGAAAGCCAACAGGATGCTGGGTTGCATCAACAAGGGCATCACCAGCAGAGAGAAAGAAGTCATTATCCCACTCTACTCAGCGCTTGTCAGGCCACACCTGGAATACTGTGCTCAGTAAGGACCGGGAAGCCTGCCACATGAGGAAAGGCTGAGAGAACTGGGTTTGCTCAGCCTTGAGAAAAGAAGGCTTAGGGGAGACCTTATCACCATGTTCCAGTGTTTAAAGAGTGCCTCCAAAGAAGATGGAGACTCCCTTTTTACAAGGAGTCACATGGAAAAGACGAGGGGTAATGCGTACAAGTTACTCCAGGGGAGATTCTGATTGGACAGAAGAAGAAAATTTTTCACAATGAGAACAATCAGCCATTGGAATAATCTCCCCAGGGAAGTGGTGGATTCCCCAACATTAGACACTTTTAAGATTCAGCTGAACAGAGTGCTGGGCCATCTTGTCTAGACCGTGCTTTTGCCAAGAAAGGTTAGACTAGATGATCCTTGAGGTCCCTTCCAACCTGGTATTCTATGATTCTATGACTGGAGGACGCTCATAATCTACCCTGATTTCCCTTAGGGGGAGCACCCTTTTCTTCTCTCCCCAATTCTAAACTGCATGAGACAAGATGATATTTGAATATTATTTCACTAGAGATGATGCATGCACTTACATTTCAATTCCTGAGAGGGGGGGGGGAAAGTAGAATATATAAATAGCATCATTTAAACACCAAAACCAGCACTGAGCAGATGCATACTCCACTTAGTGGGGGATTGACCATGTTTCACCGTGCGTGCATCTTTTACAGATTCTCAGCAGAATCCGCTACTTGGTACAGATTCTTGAGTAGAAGTGACAGACTTCATATAAAACTGTACTGTTGAGCAGCAGGCTGGCAATGAATAAATGTCACTCAGGAGGTTAGACATACACAGCTGTAGAGATCGTGAAATTCAGTCTCTGTCCTGAAAAATAAATACCTCAGAAAACTGGGAAATTCTAGAACAGTGACATCCAAATGAATATAATAATTTTACCTGAAATATATGGGTTTGAGCCTTTTCTATTTATGAATGACAAGTAAAGAAAAATCTTTTTTTGGAAACAAAAGCACAACAAAACATTTGCTGTTGCCCTGAATACTAATGATGGAAGACTGTTGCTATGGTGATGCTAATTTTAATGCTCTTGCCTGTGGACTTCATATGAACTGCCCATTTTAACTTTTGCAAATGTCATTTACAAAATGAAAACCCATTAATGACTGGCGAGGGCACAATGTTCCACTTTAATTAGAATAATAAAGAATGCTGATGCACAAAGTACAGGTTTGTGAATTGCTACAAAGCCCACACTGTCAAAATTAATTACCACTGATGAGGATTTTGTTCTATTTTTTTTTTTCAAAGGAAGCTTTAGAATAATACAACCATAGCTTGACTTGGAGTTGAAAGCAGGCTCTCCTTTTAATATCAAGGTGGAATAAAGAAGTTTCCAAGGCTGACAGTATAGGAAAAGGTACATCAGAGCTTAGGACTGTGATTGAGCCATGCTAAATGAACACCGATTCCCATAATGGGGAAATGCAAGTGCCAATGCTACTGGGAAAAATAAAATATTTTTCAGAGAAATACCTGCTCAGAAAACCAGTTAGGATTTGGAAAAATAGAGTTTGTGGTTTTGAAGAATTTAAAAATACAAGTTGAGGACAAGAAATTGAGTGGGTGCTAGGATATGATTCTGGTTTGGGCTGGTGGGGTATTGCTGTGACTTGTTAATTGCCAAGTTCTGGGCCAAGTGGATGATGTTTGGAAAAAACAGCATAGACAGCAGTGGTAATCTTTTTTGTAATGCACCACGCCCTTGCAAATCATGAGCATACATTTCTCACAAGAAGGGGAAAAAATTGCAACTACCATTTCTAATTTTGGGGAAATGTCTGAGCATATAAAGTAGGTGCTATATTGCTAAAGGCATTTCAGCAGTACTGACTGCAATGAGGAAGGCATACTGCAATGAAAAGCATCACAGGCAGCTGCCGAGAGTACATTATTCAGCCTAATTGTTATTATTAAATATCTCCATTGTAGTACCGCCTAGAGAACCTAATTTAGAGTTGAGATCCATTGTACTGCATGCTGTATTAACAGAAAGGAAACTTGCCTTCTCTTGTGAAGAGCTGAGCTGGTGAGGAACTTGATTCGCCTTTATGCTACGACACTATTTCAGTGCGAGATCACTGGAAATGCGACTGGTGTGAGGAGGAATAGCTGCTAAAACATTTTTCTAAATTCTCATTCATGATAGACTATGGTTTAATGAATAGTCAAACTTTCTTCCAGCAACATTAGTATGAAACCCACTCTCGGTCTATTGGTATGCTTTAGCGCTGGTTTAAAATGGCCTGGCCAATTTTGCCCTTGACTTGTTGGCTGTTGTGCAAGCTACTGCACTTGCATACAGCTCTGTGCTCAAGATGGCTGGAATTTCATTGTATTGTACAAAAGAGAAATACAGCAAAAAATATAGATTTGACCGAGAATGGTTGTGTCTACCAAGTCTGATTTTAAGTGTAAGGTTTTTTTGCTAGTGATGCATTTACTCAGAACTTGTTTTCCTCTTGCTGCTTGGTATCCACGGGATTCACTGGATGACCACTGAACAGCACTCTCATCAAGGACCTTCTTCTGTGAACACCCCCTACTCACATCAAAGGGGTGTTCCGAGCAGGGCTTTATGTTGAAAATGCAAACGTCAACAACTGATTATAATTTTTGCAGAGAATAATAGTATGTTTATGTGCTACTGCTGAATGCAGCTGTACCTAGTGTGATGGACAGCCATGAGGCAGGCTGTTACTCTTGAGTCAATGGGCTCAGGACTAAATCATATTTCTGCAGTACCTTGCCCAATGGTATATTATCTCAGAACAAGAAGAGGCAGAGAGCGCCTCTTCCACTCAGTAGGAAAAACTTTAGCAACTAGTTGGAATTCAGATGGAGCCAGAAGCAAACAGTATTTAACAAATATGGAGCTGATGTGTGTTAACAAACTGACACTGTAAACTAAGTTAGGTAGCTTCCCAATATTGTGAGGCTACAAAGGTTTAGAATTTATGGAATTAATGGAATTTATCTGAAATAGAGAAAAGAATTTGAAATAACCATCTCCCAGAAAATTGCTACTAAACCTCATTACCAGGACAATTAGCTTTTTATGGTTCAATCTCCAGCCTCCCCATACAAGAAACTGGTATTTCTGGCAATGTCAGCTCCTGCCAGCACTGATGCACAAAGAATTTGAGGGAGTTTAAGTTAATGGAGCCTGCTGGCATGGGGACTTCTGTGGGATCTAGATATCACCTCAGTCTTCTTCAAGATGGGTCAGACACCTGGATAAGAAAGGAGTATTTTTGTTGTTGTTTAAAATTCTCTGTTAATCCACATGCACAGGTAGAATGTGAAAAGTATCTGCCCTTTGCGCAGAAGTACGGTAAGACTCATACAACGGTAAGTAACCAAGAAAAAAGTTGCTCCAAAATGTACTCTGAAGTTAGGTGATGGAGAGAGCAGCAGTGCCACAAACAATTTCTAAATTCTTCTCACATATTTTGTCATTCATGCAACAAAATACTCTGGGCTATTATAATTCATTTTATGAGTATTGGTAATACAGTGAACACAGCGTCTTTTAATGAGCAAGTAATGGCTGAGGCTGAATTAGATTACTGCTAATCAGAGTGACTGAGTACTAAGTAAAAATCTCTCAGAAGAAGATGACAATTTAAGCAGAAATCAGAAAGAAAAAAATACTTGTTTAGTGCAGGATAAGGAGATAAAACATTTTAGGGATAAGCAACACTAAATGTGTAAGTAGGCATAAAGTCTGTGTAGGAGACTGAAAGGATAGCCAACGGAGGCAGCAAAACATTGTGTAAAATAGTGGAAATGTCAACAGAGAAACATAGAGGTTTGAAAGAAAGCATCTATTTTGGTCTTTTTGAGCTTGGGACTTAATAACTGTCTAATGGGGAGTGCTATAAAGAAATCAGGAACAAAATCTGTAATTAACAAGTTGCATTTAGAAGTCATCAGTGCAATTAAATGAAATGAAACTCTGGAAGGAGAGGTGCTGGGGTTGCTATTAGGGTATGCCCGAGGATTGAAGATTAAAAGCAGTGCTAAGAGAAAGTAGGGTAAAGAGGGTGATGGGTTGGAGGCAGAGTGTTGCCAGTAGTAGGACTGGCTCTGCAAAGTGATCATTAGAAGGCAAGGCGAAGACGCAGAAAAAGTGAATCGTAAATTATTATGAGGCAAACCTTGAAAACAAGCCAAGAGAAGACAAGAAAGGACAGTGGGAAGATGGTTTGTTGAAAGAGGTGGAAAGACCTAAAAGAATGTGAACACTGAAAAGATTCTTGGAGTTGGACGACAGGAAATTGTTAGTGACCTTATTAAGAGCTGTTTTAGTGAGAAAAGGGTACAGAAGCTAGAAAAGACAGAGCAGGAAAAAAACATGGATTGGAAACAGACATGAATTCCAGGAAAAAGGAGGGCAATGTTCTGGATATTGAACAGTGTCAGAGGAGAGATTTGTTTTGTTTTATCAAGGACAGTCCTGAAGAAAAAGACTCCCATGTAAGGAAAGAAGTAGCAGATAAGCTTAAAAGAAAATACATCACTGGAAATCAGAAGTCTTAAACAAGTCATTTTGATATGCTCCTGATGTCTAAGGGACTGAAGAAGTTAAGCAAATAGACTTGTTCTCTAACATCCAGCTATTTGATGTTCTAAGTGTCATTCTTCCAGTTTCTTGGTATGAAATATATTATCTGTAACTGATCAAGAAACTTGCTATGACCACAAAGGAAACTTGATTCAAACAAGAATTTTCTCCTTCAAACAAGCAATGCCTTTAAACTCTATTTCCCTCACTGTGACAAGCCCTTTGCTTTGAGTTGTTCCTGCTGCACATTAGTACAGCATCAGCTTGAGAAAAATGCTTTCCATATGGTCTGTCATTGGTTGAATGAGCCTTCTCTTTTTTTGGCCAATTTCTAAATAGCGTTCACAAAAAAAAACCCAAAAAACCACACTGAAACTGAAGATCATTCAGGTGGGTAGGTTGGTATAAGTGTAGTTTAGGAATACTTCAAGATAAAGACATCATCTAGAAACAACAAAATTCAGAGCTGTCTAATGTGCTTTTCAGTCATCTCTGAAGATACTGGCTGTCACTTAGAGCCAGCTTTTCTTCTGTGCTTCACATCAAAGGCAATTATGAAAATCATGGGGTTCTTTTCACAAAACATACAATAATTTTTAATTATAAATGCAAGCTCTCTTGCATTTATATATATATATATAAATGCATGCTCTCTTCAGTGCAACCTACTGAAACTATCATTGTGAGGTTTAGATTTAAAAAAATACCCAAAACCGTATAGGTTTGGGTTGGTGAATATCTCTGAATGATAATTCAGCTACAGAGTTTAGTTTTATGTTTTAAACTGCTTAATTTCAGAATGATTTTTTGATGAACTTGAACTAGCGCTGTCTTACCAAAGACACATTGAATACCAGCGCTGTGTCGTGAAAGTAAACTTTTAATATTCAATGACTATGTTTTTATAGTCAAGACTCAGCAAAACACAGCAATAAAAATAATTGAACATCACAGCTATAGCTAAAAGCTGAGAAATATACAGAAAAATATTTCACATTAGAACTTCTCATACAGTAATGAAATTTGCTCAGTAAAACTGGAAACTGCAGTATGACTGGAGCTGGTGATAAAATGGAAGTAGAGGATGCTTTTAAACACAAAACTAAATGAAATGAAATGCAAATTAATGTGCAAATCAATGACATGCAAAACTGTAAAGAAGATGTAAGAAAACCTATCGTAAAAGTAGGCTTTTTTACTTCAGAACTTTTCTGTGTTTCGTTGTTTAATCACATTTATCAAAGTCCATACATGATTTATAGATTCCAGGGATTCTCAGCAAACACGGTTACAAACCCCTCACTGATAGGAATTTAGCTTTAAAGACTTTTCAAATCATTCCTTAACTGTTTGAGCAGAAGTGGTCCCAGGAGTAATAGAATGCATATATATGCATATAATATATTATTTTAACCTTAAGATTCCTATCAAATTTGCATTTTTAAACCTTCAAGTGAAGTTTTAGTTGAGGGAAGATTCGCCTGTAAGTTTACTTCATATTGCTATTATCTCTGTGGTTATATCTGAAACTAAATTATACACAGTTTTCCTTAGGGATATTTATAGTCTTCTCTTTGGCTGTAATCTGCTTACTACTGCTGCTGCTGTTGTTGCTAGTATCTAGTAGTCTTTGCAATTGCTTTAATTTTTTCTATGTTTTAGAAAAGATGTATAGGTGAGGTCAGCCAACAATGTTGCCACTGATGAAGTCCTAAAGCTAAATGCAATTAAGCAGAGTTAAATTGAAGATGAAATAGTAGATAAAAATCACTGATCTGGAAGGACATATGCAGCTTCTGATTTTCTAATGAAGGTGCAGCTTTTCTGTGTTTCAGTATGCAGTAGAATCCGTTAGATTTTTGTCACATTCTTTATAATGTTAAAATGTATATCAGTTTGCTTATAAAACCTCCAGGATGGCAGACGGTGGACTGGAAAATACCGCTTGGAAATGAAAGTTATTTGAGTATTTCAGTATTTTTATTCAATTGAAAATTAATACCTTACTTTTTATTTGTCTTCCTCATATTTGTTTATTCCACATTTTCCACAACAGCTAAAATACTGGAACAAAACCAATAAATTTGTATGACCATATACTCCTTAACTTCCATCTCCTTGAGATGTTTATGGGATATTTCCTGCTGCAAAGGTGTCCCCTGATTATGAACGAAGCATTACACCCATGTCCCAATTAGAAATGCTTTGGACTGTGATTAAAATCTTCACATGGTGTTTCATGTTGGTGATATAGTTGAGTTGTTTGTATGAAGTCATCTGTTCCCAAGTCAAACACAGTAGTTTTCTAGCTAGCCCTTTAGATTTTAACTCCATGCCTGTAACCTCTCCCTCTAGCAATTTTTCTTAGTATGCTTCGTGCAGGATGTCATAACCCTCAAGCGTTAAGTTTTACAACATTTTCTCCAATAATACAGCTTTTAAGCTAAAAAATGAAGTTAACTTTGTTAAAAATGAAGCACAGAAAAATGCATCTTTGCCCCTCTACTCCTATATTGGCTCTGCAGTAGTGAACAGAAAAAGGAAAAAACCAGGAGACAGGTACATATTGAAATTCAAAAGGCAATCTGGGCTATTTACTAGCTAGATATCTAAAGCTCTTTTTTCTACTTAAATGTTAAAATAATAGAAAGTTTTCTAGCAGATGTCTAGTTAAATACAAAATACCTGAATGAGACTGAATTATCATGGTGTTAGGTATTTAGATTTTTTTTCCACAACCTTTATCTATTGCATGAAAATTCAAGTGTGAATGTTAATTGCCCCACATTAATTTACCATACAATTTCATTAACATTAACTTAGTGTGTAAGTTCACATCATAAAGTGTGGAGTATAGAAGTGAAAAATAAAACTCATACCAACAACTTTGCACATATTTACAGCAACCCGCATTCTTAGTAATTTATTGCTGTATTAAGTGAGTTCGTGCCCCCCTCAAACCCCCAACCTAACACATATAACATTTACGCAAACAAATTTTGGCCCTGCTGGAAAACAGGACCCAGACACACAGAGAGAGTAGGCGTTAGGTAGCAAAGTTTGACCTCTACTCACTACTCTACTCATTAGGCTGTAGACACCATTTGGTGTCTGTGCTAGGCTGGTTATATAAAGAGTGTAACTTGGTAATGACTCTCTGTTGTGTTGTACCATAATCTCATTTTCTGAGTTCAATTGCCATGGAAAAAATATGAATGCTTGTCTCATCAAAACTACTTGTAAGAAAAGCAATTCATTCAGAGATGTTGTGATGCATTTTTTTTTAATGGTTTGTTTTTCTTAAATTATCTAGCCATAGATTTCCTAATATAAAAGTTTATCTGATGAATACATGAAATTCAAAGCAAATATGTAGCAGGCAAGAGGCTGCCAAGCCTACACATCATATTTGAAATTGTAATTTATCTCATAAAATTCAACTTTTAAATCAGAAAATGAGAAGTAAGCAAAATGAATATAGATGATTTGATCATTCCTAACTTATTGGTTAGAATCTTTACTTAAGTCTAAATGCAATCTTACTGACATTTATACAGTTCTCCGTTAATTCATTTTATGTTTCCCTTAGAATCTATGACCCCTAAGCATAATATATACACAAATTAGCTCTCAGGATTGAAGGTCTAAAGATATCACAGAACTGATGTGCAACACAGAACTGATTGCAGATAATATCTGACAAGAAAAAAAAAAAAGAAATCATTGAAAGGGATTCAATAAGGAGAAAAATGGGTCAAATAATCCATAGTCATAATTCAGTAAGTAAAGACTAAACAAATGGCTCAGGACAAGAAATGTGCTGAGACAGGTGGAGAATATTCTGACAAATAGGAACTTATTGCAATCTGTAGGAGAACTGGCGTCTTAGAATGTCAGAGAAAGAACAAATGCAAGAGAGACTCAGCAGCTTCAGTGAGTTCATTTTGGAAAACAAGTCAATCCGGGAAAAAATCTGACCTCGCCCTGACAGACAGGCCACTTAGAGAAACAGAAGCAGCCCAGCTGATACGTCCAATTCTTGCATTCTCAGTCTTCTCTCGATTGTTGCGTTGCCCTAGATGTCAATACGGGAGCATTACACAGTCTACCAAAGTCTGTGCATCCATAGCAAATACAGCTGGTGATGTAAACCATATGTGTCCATATCCAATACTTTTTTCATTGGTATTGAAACATATCTTAAAATGCACAAATTAGTGCATTAGTTATGGTCCTGCCTTATATTAGACTGATAAGATCATGAAGAAGATAAAAAAGGCACAGTAGGTGAAGAGGGATCAATTTAATGCTGACTCTCTTATTATACGGATGAAATTTTACCCGTGTGGAATGGGGAAATAGTTAGTCTGCTTATTTGCGGAGCTAGCTGCATCAGAAGAGACACTGAACCAAGGGCAATGCAGACAATGGATGTGGCAAGCACTGCTTTGGAGAAGCTGTCAGTCTTCGGAGGAAACAAAGGAATTATGAGACTTCTTGGTATAACAAGAATATGTAAAAAATCTGAGATATTGTTCCCCATTTCCTTGAAGATTTCATTGGACAGTTGTCAGAAGCTGTCTTCTTTTTGTCTGTCATCTAAATTAAGTATGTAATTGATCTTTAAAAAAAGAAAAGTCTGACAGGCAATTCTTTCTATTTTTTCCCTTAATATGTCTAATCTTTTCAAGTTCAAAGCATTCCAGTGGAAATCAACATAATTCCTATTTTTGAATCCTGCTCATTAAGCACACAATGTTTAAAACATGGGCTTGAAGTATATGGCAATAAATTTTAGCTATCAGGAGCAGCTGTAAAATCTACTTTTTTATGGAAGATCTGGCGTATACTCGATAAAATAGGACCATATTGTATGTATGTCATTCAACTTTGTAAAAATTATATTGGCTATGTTAGTTTTTTATTCTTGATGATGTATGACACAGTCAAGCTACATTTAACAACTGAATTAAAACGGAGCGAATAGAAATGAGGTAAAAAGTAAAATTCAAGCAAAAATCACATGCAGCTTACAATAAATATAACAATTTCAGCTACAAGCAAAATATTTAAGGTTATGTAATTATATTCTATTACACTCTAAATATATGAACTCCTTGTACAGTATCAAAAGTTTACTTTTCACATTACTGCCTATAAAAATAGTTCATTTATTGCTCTCCTAGCCCCAGAGCTGGAAAACAATGAGTAGCTGGATTTAATGGATTTAAAATGTTGATATGTTCCTTTTAATTAGGAAAATAGGAAAGCCAGATTCCATCCAAAATTCTCTTACCCAGCCCATTAACTAAACTGAACAAACAACATTACCTGCGTAACACATTTTAAGATTTAACCTCTCGGTAATGCTTAACACTATACACTCTTCCTGAAAATTTATACTGAGTGAGTTTGATGACAAAACTTAAGAAATTTGCTATATGCTTAAATATGAGCACTGACATATCAAGAGGCCCAAGTTCTGCAAGTGTTGCGTAAGTGCCCGAGGAAGCTGCTCTCTGCCCTCCACAGCAGGCACTGCGTTACACGCTGTTATGATGGGAAAGCACATGGTTTCCATCAGTTACTGCCTCTAACGAGAGGCTACAGCCCTGCCCCCAGCTAGGATATGATAAAATTGCTGCTGAGTACTCATAATTCATTTCAAAACAAATTAAATCTCCTTAAGTTACTTCGCATGTGAGGGCAGTGACTCCCTGCTGACAGGTGGTAACGAAGAGCAGACCCACAGTATCTTCCCAGAGTGCTCCTGCTCAGTCAGTGGGAACACATCTGTTTATAACCTCCGCTTTCATTTTAAAGGTAGCTAAAGGCTCAAGATTTCTCATTTATTTACACTCTGAGTTCAAGTTTTTGTGACAAGTTTTGGAACCAAGGCTTCACAGCCCTACAAATGATAAAGAAAAGCTCTGCACTTGAACAAACCTCTAAGAAATATCAGATACTTAATTTAGGTTTTCATGCTAGGCAGCATGATAATTTACATCACGTAAAGGCAGACTGAGAAGTATTACAGTTTTTCTTTCCTTTAAAATAGTTTCAGTTTTGGTATGGAGAGTTCAGAACTGAAAGACAGGAAAAGATCATAATTGTGCTTTTAAGAAGCCAAAAGAATGCCTTTTTGGTACTTGGTGGATAGGTTAACTGTCAACCATACACATGGTTTTCATAGCTTGCTCACAGCTTCACTCACTACATATACATAATCATACATTATTTATTTATGGTTCTCCATGTCTCTCTCTGCTCTGTCTGACAGATATTTCCTACTTGCTTTTGCATCTCGTACTTATCTACATTCTGCAGAAGAAACAATTAACCCAAGTGATTTTAACAGAACAGCGGCTCTTTGCTTTATTTTATCTTAGTAGAATTTAATTCAGATAGAATCATTTATACTGTCTCTAAGTTGAACAAAAGTAGAAGAATCATGACTTTAATCTGTTTGCTTTTACAATGAAAACTCAGGGCTCTTAGCTTCTTTCTGTGTTGAAATTCTGCATGGTTAAACAACATTAAAAGGGAGATTAAAAATTAAGACAACAAAGAAGTATGTTTATAGAAACTGGCCCCCTAGATCTCCGCTGTGAAGTATGGAAAGACTGCAGAACCTGAAACTAACAAACATGCATGTCACAATCTGCTACATTTAACGCAAGGCAAATACTCTGATAGGAAACTACGATGTGGAAGAGAGTAAGAAAGTGGAGGTGCATAGTCCTTGGAGTTAGCTCACTGCATAGCTAATTTATATGGATAGGCTCATATGGATCTTCTCAAGGAGTCAAATCTATGCTCCTGAGAATCCAGCTTTGTCCTCAGCAGGACAAAGTTCAGTGAACTGCTATAATCTGTATAAGAAAATAAGCTTGGCTGGGAAATAACTTGGAAGGCTTCCTTTGTGGGAAGTACTGAGATGAAAGACTACTGTATTTTTGCAGAAGCATTTTAAATCCTTCAGAAGAATGGGCACAGCAAGAGGGTAACAAGACAGACACTATTAACTGGCAAGTCAGTTATACGGAGGAAGAATAATGTCAAAGATTAGTACAAATATAGAAGTCACTACTACTCAATTTCAACACATCATGATGGCAGG
Source organism: Pygoscelis adeliae (assembly GCF_000699105.1). NCBI lineage: Eukaryota > Metazoa > Chordata > Aves > Sphenisciformes > Spheniscidae > Pygoscelis > Pygoscelis adeliae. The sequence goes on from NW_008824196.1 coordinate 1,468,412, forward strand.
ACTACTGATTTTTTTTTTTGAGAGAGAAAGTATGTTGCAGACTTCAATCCAACTCCTCCTCCTTACGCCGAGGCAACAGAGATCTCCTAGCACTGTGTAATGGACAGGTTTGCTGAGCACAGGATAAGCCATACACAAGAGAGATGCAAACATGATTCAGAGTACAGCTGCTTAATGTCCCCTCATGCCCCAGGAGGACGAACACTGAAGAGGAACTGGGTTATGCAGCATGACCGAGTGCTTCTTCTGGCATTGCAAAATCCAAAGTAGACATTTGATTTTGCTATCTATCACTGCTTTGGAGCAGCTCCTCTATCTTGACTGGAAGATAAGAATGTGCGTGTGTATGCATGCACACGTGAGATCCCTTTCATCACGGGGTGAGCTCTGCTAAGAGGTGATCTAACCTGAATTTCGATGTTAAAATCTGCAGCCTCCCTACCTTCATTGTCTTTTTTAGAATTTCAGACTTTTTTTATCTTTTGATACGTATTCAGTAGCCTTTGTGCTGTGCATTTTTTCCATTTGCTTTTCAGATTTCTGATGTACAGTAATTGCCTGTTTTGTCTCCTAAAAACTTAAATTTAGAAATTTTAATGAATACCTAAAACATTATTAAAGAGTACAGACATGCCTGTGCCTGCTTCTGCCTTCCCATTTTCTGGGTCGCACTCCAGTAAGAGTAGGATCAAGGCCTTCAAAGAACAGGACTGATTAAACTGAAAACTTTTTTTTATTACATTCTCCTCCTTTTTTAACTTAATAAAACCTTTAAATCCTGTACTAGACACAAGGAATATATTGAGGGAGAAAAAAGATCAAAAAGAAAAGGGTCAGATAAAATGTGTTTTCGAGCAATTTTACATGTTTTAATTCAGAGGCAAAAGGGAGAGTTTAACTTGGTAGCACCTTGTGCACTGGGCAAGTGTTCAGTACCCAGGCAGGAATGTCCACTTGCTGCTTGGGAAGCCAAGATACTTCTGCTGTCCTGGAACACAAAAATTTGATTTCTCAGTTCACTGGGGAAGAGAGCGGTGAGTCTGAACTGTTGGCCTAGCTTGTCATCTTGATAAGGAGGGAAGCACATAAAAAGGTGGAAGGAAGTCCACCAGAATGCAGCAGCTGGTGCAAGGCCATTAGACTGCAATTTTCACGAGGCTGACAGTAGGCCAAGAAACTACAAAATGGCAGCGACTGGGAATAGCTGAAATAAGTTGTACACTGTCGATAATTATATTTTTCATGGCAATGATGCCTACACCAATACAATTAAAAAAAAAAAAACTAGCGTGAATAATCTCAAGACGGAATTATTGAAGTGATAGCTTTAGAGGCAACTAGTTGCTACAGATTAATCAACTGTGTAAGAATGAAATATTAACCAGGAAAATCACAAGGCTTGAAGATACCTAGCAGTAAGCAAACATCGCTGCTGAAGATTTAGCACTAAGTACTGCCTGATTTATGGATTTATCAAATGCTATGTCATTGCAAATGTGAAAATGATGAGATAAAACAGTTAAGCATCAAGGGAAAACCAGATAAAATGAAAAACAATAAAACGTGTAGCAAATCTGGTTAACAAAGGAGGCAAGCACCAATATTCTATATTGATGACAGTAAGAAAACTATGTAAACATTAAAAGAATGCTATCTATGGCTGCTCAGTCTTCATGGAAGCTCTTTTAGAACATTAACAATTGAAAGAAAAGTAATAGGTCAAAGAATAAAGAAAAAATATGCTAAGTTTAAAAGCCAAAATGGTACAGAAAACAATTCCGTTGAGTGGACAAGCTCGAGAACCTGGGCAAGCCGGAGAAGTGGGCCTGTGTGAAACTCATGAGGTTCAACAAGGCCAAGTGCAAGGTCCTGCACCTGGGTCGGGGCAACCCCCAGTATCAATACAGGCTGGGGGATGAAAGGATTGAGAGCAGCCCTGCCGAGAAGGACTTGTGGGTACTGGTGGATGAAAAGCTGGACATGAGCCAGCAATGTGCGCTCGCAGCCCAAAAGGCCAACCTTATCCTGGGCTGCATCAGAAGAAGTGTGGCCAGCAGGTTGAGGGAGGTGATTCTGCACCTCTACTCTGCTCTGGTGAGACCCCACCTGGAGTACTGTGTCCAGCTCTGGAGCCCTCAGCACAAGACAGACATGGAGCTGGTGGAGCGGGTCCAGAAGAGGGCCACGAAAATGATCAGGGGGATGGAACACCTCTCCTATGAAGAAAGGCTGAGAGAGTTGGGGTTGTTCAGCCTAGAGAAGAGAAGGCTTTGGGGAGACCTTGTTGCAGCCCATCAGTACTTAAAGGGGGCTTATAAGAAAGATGGTGGCAAACTTTTTAGCAGGGCCTGTTGCGACAGGACAAGGGGGAATGGCTTTAAACTAAAGGGGGGTAGATTCAGACTAGATATATAAGGAAGAAATTTTTTACACTGAGGGTGGTGAAGCACTGGCACAGGTTGCCCAGAGAGGTGGTGGATGCCCCATCCCTGGAAACATTCAAGGTCAGGTTGGACGGGGCTCTGAGAAACCTGATCTAGTTGAAGATGTCCCTGCTCATTGCAGGGGGGTTGGTCTAGATGATCTTTAAAGGTCCCTTCCAACCCAAACTATTCTGTGATTCTACAAGTGTAAATATGAAATAAGAGTGATGAGAATGAATGAGTAGAAAAATGACTGAGGACAGCTGGAGAAGGGAATAGATGTAACTGGTCACTAAGACTCATTAAAACTTGACCAGTTTGTTTTACATCTCAAGGACAGCAAGTTTTTTCTATAAAAGATGTGGCTGAATTTAAATTTTAATTAAACTAGTAATGCTACAACTCTTTATGGCTATGAAGATATTTTCCAAAGTGAATGAAATAAACAAAACTTGTTCCTTTGAATTTGTAAATGGCCTAGAACAGAAGATGAAATAGAAAGTTGACACTGAAAACTAGTAAGGAATAAGCAAGAGCACCATTGACCATTTTAGCACAAAGAGTCAACAGTCACCCATTGCTGCTGGATGTGAGTAGCATAGAGAGAGGTGGGAAGCATAGGATGAAACACATCTTGTGCATACATTAAGAATTGCCGAGTCATCTCTCCCTATAAAGGCAACTTATACAATGGAAAAGAGAAAAGGGGGATCTGTTCCTTCATAGTAGTGCCATATACTGACTCTGATGTGCCAGACCCCCAACTTGCATTTGCTCTCTGTAGATTTCCCTCTCCTCCTTGACAGAGCTTTCCAGCTTCCTTGCGACTGTTTCATTATTCATAGCCAAATGCAAACAGAAAAATTACAAATTTAACGCAACGGTAAGTCAACTTACATACAGGTATAACTGTACCTCTGTATTGCACTACAGACTTAGTTTTCTTCATGTGTAACTCAAATGCTTGTTCTGAAGCTGCTGTAGCAGTTCACCTTGTGAAAGTTGCAGTGCTACTGCAAGAGCCATCTGCAACCAGATGGCTTCAGTGACACTAGCTGAGTTTGCAGAGTGTTTTGGGAATATAAGGAGGAACCATGTGAATATGTGTGTTAAACAACACCCACGTTTCAGTTACTTGCACTACAGTCTTTATCGCAGGTATTGCATCACCTGTTTCCTTCAGAAGTTAGGTATAAATAGTTCAAGGCACATATTGCAGATAAAAAAGAACGAAAAAGAGAAGGAAAAATGTGTTAATACTTCTTTCTTATTTGCTGTGTAGTGGCTCTGTTTAGGGCACTAGAAGCAGGTGTTTCCAAATTGTTGATTTTTTAAATTTTCCTCTCATTTGTTATGCATACACATCTCTTAAAGCAAACTAGCTTAATTTGGGAACTAAACTCCAAAAGAATAGTCCAGAGGGACTAATTTGTCCCTTGTCATTCCTCAGCTACAGACTTTACCAAGTACTCTCCCTAAAGGAATTCATAGTATAAAGTATGTGCATTGCTATGTTAAAAAACCAGTGTATCACATTCACAACTGCAATGAGGAATAGTTTTTTTGGTTTTGCAAAACCTGTCATACATACTTTTCAGTGGACAATGGTACAAATTAAACTATAATCCAGATACCCCAAAGCTTTACTTAGTTTGCAGGTGATTTACAGTAGCATAAAACCAAACAACTTACAAATCAGTGCATCCTACTATGTTTTTAAATAACTAGCACACTTCTGTGAAATTTAGTGCATACTTCACTCCTTGTTGTTCTTCCCATTTAGACACCATAGGAGCAGTTCACAATAATCTAAGAAAATTACCAACTATTGCTGTAAATGACAAATGTAAATAGCTAGAATGAATTACTATTTATACTCACTTGATATAATACGGCACTTTGTTTGGTGAGATTGCCCTCTCCCAGGGGCCTTGGACAGAAGCTGTTAACAACAAACAGACAAATAAATAAATAACTGCACACCTACATTCATACATACAAACATACCTAGAAGAGAAACATGGAGGTCAAGTTCAAAGCAAACGGGAAAGACAACGTTAATCTCTAGAATTACCATTTTACACTCGGCCACGCTGATAAAGGTCTGTTTGCTCAGTTGCCCGTGAAGGCAGGAAGGATTAACCTGCTGTTCTGAAATTTCTGTCTAATCTGAGAGAAATTGAACTCATTCAGCTGCAAAGATAAATACAAAAAAACCTCCTTGACTACTAAGCTTACAGAACAGATATGAAGCAGAGCAAGCGACCTATCTTTCTGGCATGTTCTTTTATAGGGTTCCGCCTGCTAATGTGTTTGACTGGGTTTTCTTCAGTTTCTTTCCTTGTGTGGTCAGCGCTTTCCATGCTTCCAGGAACAGAATTACGTGCTTGTTTACATTTTATGTTGAGTGAAGTTACACTGAGAGACCATTTAAGTATTTTGTTTATTCTCTTGTTGACTTGTTCTAAATGGAGAACAGTTTTATTTTTATTTCTCCACATTACTAATTGTGTTTTATTGACTTCTAATAACAGCAAATAATGGAGAAAATGGCAGTGTGATCACAAGAAATAGAGAGGAAATGACATCGCTTACTCTTGGCTGTCACAGTGCTAAATATCAACATCAACTTACAATATAATGAAAATATTTTGTAACAAGGTTTTATATAAACTTCATTGTAGGCAAAACAATTGCAAATAATTTTTTATTAGAAGCTTTATTAGAGGCAGAGAGAATGTATAGTTTAGGCCATAATCAGAAAGATAATTTTTTTATTAAGAGTTTTTTATCTGTCAAAATCAGTATAACCAATAATTTTAATTTTTAATATAGTGATTTCTTTACATGCAAAGTGATTTAGTTGGAAGAAAAAAACCTGTTTGCTTCAGACAGTGTAACCCTTCTTTGTAGTGACCCCTGCTGTTCACAAAGGAAAATGATTGTTACTGAGACAACTAGAAATTACCTGCTTGATCATTTGGCTCCGAGTATTTTCTTTCCCTCTCTTGTCCAAAATAGATACTTAAAAAATGCCACTCCCAAGCGGCAGGTACTTTAACAAAGTCAACAAATCACAATCCATACAAATAAAAATGAACAATGTACACATTTGATATGTTTTGTACCAGAATTGTTAACCAGATTCACAGGAGTCAGTCTACGGAACGAAATATACTGCCCCTCTCTTGCCTGCACACTGGAATGCGGACAAGAGTTGGAGGAAAGAGATGAAATGTGCTTATAAAAATGGCTCTATAGAGAAGTCTTGCTATTTTGGTAGAGTCGCACGCACATGAATGGGGCTGGAAGGAGTCTAGGGACCCCACAGAGGGGAGATAAATCAGACAGCAGCAGTGGAGGAAGCCGGAGCCATTCTAGATGGTCTGAAAAGGAAAAGGAAAAGCAACCGGGTCGAGGGTGCAGGTGGGGGCGTGGGGCAATGGGTTTCACGTACATTTTAGGCAACACCGAGAAGCTAGGGAAAGGAAGGAATATGTTTGGAAGAAATATGAATGTAATAATCCTGTTTTAGATTGCTGGTGGCCAAGGAGTTATGAAAAGCCTACCACAGCATCTCTGTAGGTTCTGCTGTTGTCTTCAACCCCCAAGTAACCATCCATAGCTAAGCTGAGAGTATTGCTTTCCTATTACTTACACGGTTTTGCATTCTTTAAAAAAGACAGGTGAAGTTAAATTTCAAAGGTATGAACCATGAAAAGAGGTAACTCTCGAAGTGTGCAAGAAACACAGAATTTGAATTACAGTGTTAGATCCCATGGAAAAATAGCACGCTGCACTGCCACTGAAGTCTGTATCATGACCAACACATACAGAAGCACAGAACTGTGCGCATTTTCAAATACAAATACAATTTCATTTCACTCTATCAATTGCTTGGTGATTTCTTTGTATGTTTTTATTCAGTAATACTAACCTTTGTGTTAATATGTTGTCCATCAAATAGTTTTAAAATTCCTATTCAGTGACAATGATAAGGTTTCTTACCCATGGGAATTGATATTATCTGAGGACTAATTTGAATAGGATTATACCAAGTTATAATTTTCAAAAATAAAATACCTTTCAGTATTAACTAAAAATTGACCTTCTTACATATTTCTCTCCCAAACAATCATTAAAATTCCCAACAGGAATACCACCAAGCTACAGTTCTTGCACTTAAGATTTGTTTTTAATCAAATACCTAAAGGACAGAATGGATTGCTGCATATTTTTTGGAAGGTGTATTTCTTCCGTTCCTTCTGAATTAATCTGGGTAAGAGCTTTGCAGTCATAACTTATTATTGCAGAATCTTACATACGATAGTGTTCTTGATACATTAGAAGAGGAACAAATACTTTGCTTTCATGACAACTAAGTGCTTTAGGAATAACAAACAATTCTGTGATGTTCTGCATAATTGGATTTAGTGTTCCTTCAAGAAATTGCTGTGAAGTGCTCTATAATAGCATTTTGCTTTCCTGGATGATTCTAGCCTTGCATAAATTTGAGTTGACAAAATACGCGGTACTTTTTACAGCTATGCTAAGAGAATAATAATTTCATTTTTGGCAGAAGCCCAGAAGCTGAGAACAACTGTTTCTTATCTCTGGTTACCAGTACAGGTTTACTATCCATTACAAAGCTAGTACAGGTAATGGACATATATATTTAATTCCTAGTTAAGACCACTTTAGTAGCCCATCCAAAAACTCTTGCTGGCAAAGATTTTTTTATACGACATTGTAGTATCCCTGTGTGCTACAGCACTCAAGAAGCATTTTCCTGTTTGCTAAGTGTAATTCAAAAGTGTTTTATTGTTCTAGCTTGCACAGTGTAAGAACCCATTATCGTACACCCAGCTACTTGCAATGCCGTTGACTGAAATTAAATACTACAACAAAATATGGGGCATTTTAAGAGTGAATTTAAATTTCCCTATATTTTATTTGCATTGATATACATTTTAATGGTTACCTAATTTGAGAGTTTTATTTCTTTCTGTTCGTGTGCTAACATCTGAGACTTGCTTTGCCTATTCAATGTAAGTGAACACTGTTTGTGACAGTAAGCCTACAATCCTTATTTGTCTGCAGAATGTATAATGAAACGATAGCATGCTGGCTCTCTGAACTTCAGCAGTATTTTAATCTATGCAGGGATCTGAATGAAATATTAAATAGGATGATAGTATAATTTTATCTGTGTTGGTATTACAAAAAATAATCTGATAAATATTGCACTTTAGCACTACAAACATAATGAAAAATGCATGTATGTTTACTAGTAGTAAACTATTTCTCCTCCAGCTATTCAAAGAGTAAATTTAGTATGTCCATATTTAAAAGTTACTCTCAGTGCTCCTTATTTACATAGTCAGCACACACTTCTAGTCACTTTATATTGTCGTAAGTGTACATTTTCAGTTCTAAATACAAAGGAAATCTTTTGACTCTCATTTGTCACTGGGGTTAAAGAATTGGAAAAGTTTTAGGACAGAAGCCCCAAAGTAGCACTGCCTAGTACCCATACACTGTTACACATATCTTCTCAACTATTTTTTTCTTAGAAATTTATTATATATGCATTTCAGCGTCATGGTAATTAAAGCTGAGCTCATTTATAAGTTCACAGCCAAGACCTGCAGAACCTGCTTGGTGGCCATAGTAGCTGTAACTCAGCAAGGTGCTTTATGACGTTCACATTTTAATAATGCTAATAATTCAATGATTCAGTCTAAGAACTCTACCTGCATGACTTATATTGTTCTACCTGGCATTATCATCATTAGTATCTTCATGCAAACAGAGCTAGGAATTTGTTTGTTTATTTGCATAAAGTTTGTTTTCATCCCAATTATTTTCACTGCAGCAAGGTATGGAGTTGGTGACTTCAGATAAAGGCAGACAGGGAGGACGAAATGACGAGACAAACTTTGCATCTGGAAAGACTCTGATTCCCCAAGAATCAGAAGTTCACATCTCTGTAAGGTACCTTAACCTTTCAAAGAAGATGCATCGAGTGCCATTCCAATTATTTTCAAATGAGACCATTATACATGAGAAACTATTGCTCTCCACAGACTATAAAGAGCTTATGTTTCTCTTCCTGAGAGAATATGCTAAAGCAATGTTTCCCCTCCATAATCAGTTCATGTTATATATACCCTGGCAGGGTGCCATCTCCAATAGGTATGCCTGCACGACAGTGGCACAATAGAAGTGTCTGCATAATCCGAGTGCTTTGAGATTATTTACAACAGATGTCAGTATACATCTGTGAAATATGATTCCCCCCCCCCCAGATTTATAGAAAATTGATTTCTGAATTATGTGCATTTATTATTGCGCTAGGTGAGACCAAAGAACAATCAGATCACCTTGTGTAGCACCAAGGTCTAATGTTGCAGCATGCAGTTGAGAAACTGATGTCAGAATACATTGGCTACACAATTTATAAGTTACAAGGCAGAAACATCAGTCGAAACTTGTCTTCCATAAGCACTACACAGCATGGGGTCTATTCTGCTCCAAGCTTGCGGTGCTGCACATGTGGATGGATTCGTGGGCATTTTGGAGATAGAGAGCTCCCTCTCAGCTGGGATTCTGTTGTTCTTAAAGCCAAGCAAACACTCACTACTTCCCCACAGTGCTAGCAGTACTGTCTGTTGCTGTAACACACATGCAGACATTTACTGAATATGCTTTTTTCAGAACACTTCTAATCAATTTGAAGAAGGGTTTATTAGTCATGAAAAAGTTCAGCACGGGATCAGGGCCAATTACAATGTCGGTCAATTTACAAGAATTATAAAAGAGGCCTTTCCTTTTTTCACAAACACAAGATATTAATTACAAGGAAAAATTCCTTGCTTCTGGGTGAAGAGAGGGGGAGAACATCATTGTTTGAAAACTGACTTTATCATTTTGTTCAGAAATTTGTAACCCAATGTATTATAGTGGAAAGGGTCACTTAGTACAAAACTGCAGGAGAGAGGAAAACATAGGTATAAAGCTGGAATTCCATGAATCCTGTTTCATTGTGAATCAAATATATTATTAAGTTTTATGGAGACATTCTCTGTGGTTTTCCTGAAAAGAAAATATAGTAGAAAAATTAAAACCCACAAGAGAAGGACTGGTGATCATATGACCTGATAACATACTTTAGCTGTAAAATTAATTCTACTAATATTATTCCAAAAGTAATAATAAAGAGATTCTCTCAAAATATACCAATGTTGTATTTCTCTTAAAAACCTTTAGCAGTCAGGCAAAGGCTAGCACTAACAAAAGTTGTAACTATGGTCGCGATATTCTAAACAGGAAGAAATGGACTGAAGACATTTTCCCCTAACATTAAGCCTGATTTACCCATCACACAAGTCTTGAGGTTCAATTGGTGCCCAGTGCTGCTAAAAATTCACCATGATAACAACAGCAAGACCTGTGACATGAACTTTTTTTTGTTGGTACTTAATAGTTTTGTTTTTTCCTTCTTCAGAAGCACATGCAGTCATTTTGCATTTATACAAAAGTAGAAAAAAGTTTTCTAGCAATCAGGCTCCTCTAGCTAACATGGCCATATTTAAGCGCAATAATAAAATCCCTTTGCTTCCAGACAGTTCTCAGAGTTAGGCTGATTCTTTTGTGACCACTTATCCTCTATATTTATATTACTACCTGGTAATATTTTCTATTCAAAACATCCAATGTGATATCTAAACACATTAAATCATATATCCAAGAGGCATGGATGAATGAACATGGTCTTCAATGTCTGCATGTCAAAAGTGATATCTGGAAGACAATATAATATAATGTATGAAGTGAGAAATAATAGAGAAAGATATAGCTGTTAGCAGTGGAAAATAATCTATGAGGTGGATGGATAAAGTGTCTTAAGAGTCCTAGAGACCGGTCATTTTTAGAGTCAGACGTCTTAATTAGCAGGACTTGCCCTTTTAAAGATGTCTGCCTGTGCAAGAAAGAGCTTCACTAATCTTTGCTTTGCATAATAATCTAAGCACTCACCCAGAAGGTGGGAGATGTCAGTACTTGACTTCCCTCCCAGCTTGAAGGAATTCAGACCCACTTCTCCAATTTCGCAGGAGAGTGGCCTAAATAACTGAAGGAAAACACAAAAGCACAGAAAGAAGAAAAAAACCCCACCATACCTGAACCCTAACAGCTCTGAGCTTATCCAGAGAAGGAGAGACCTAGGTTACATAGCCCACTCCTGTGATCATATTTTTTATTTTTAAGCAACAGTTGTCTGACATAAAATGCAGCAGATGCACTCTGATCTGTTGGCTCCAGCATTCGTAACCACCTGTTTCTGAACGAAAGCTGCTACCGTTTCCCCATTTCATGTTGAAGTCAGTGCTGTTCCTGCTTGGAAGTCCAAAACTTAAAGACGTAGTTAGGTATCTCCAGTTAAAATATAGTTCCTAACATGTATTTAGGTATGCAGATTTAAAAGTCTGGTACTGATGTATCCAGATAGCAGAAGCTTGTAGCTTGGGAAATACAAATCACAAAGTGTTAGCTAGATGTAAATCAGCCTTTTAGACTTGCAAACCTAAATGTTCTTTCTGTTCCTCGTATTTTCAAGTTCTTCACCTTGACGAAAGTCCATGTTCTCTGAATTGGGAATCACAAGCAGTGCCTGGGATCTCCCAGCCGCACTTGTAATTACCAGTTATATCTGAGCACTATTTCAGGCAGTCACTTCATTGCCATGCTATACATACTAACAGATGGCTCATACTGGAGCTGGACAGTAAATTACAAGGTTTGCTTATGCTTTTAAAAGATGTAATACCTTCTATTTTTCAGCAATCACAAGTAATGCACATGAATGAGCTATCACATTAAAAATAAGATTGATGGGAGGCTGGCTAGCACAGCAAATAATATTAAAAACAATCTGAAATCAATCCTACCTCTCATTTATTGCATCTCAAAAAAAAGTAATAACTTGTGACAAATATAGGTGGGTCCTCCAACAAGAGACAATGAATCCCATTCTTTGTAAGAGGCAGCATCACAGACAAGAATAAAGGAGAAGTCAAAAAAGTAAAATTATTCCAGAGGAGTCACTGAAAACTCTGGAGCTGGCATTGTGTTTGAAATTCGAAGGTACTCTTTTTCACACTTCAGTTACTGTATATAGTTTCCAAATTAAGCAGCATCACCCATGAAAGGATCTTTTTTTTTTTTAATTACTTTGCTAAATATTACCAGTTTCTCTTTAATAGCAAGGAGAGAGGGTTTTTCTGCTATTTTTTTTCACACCCTAATTTAGATCATTCTAATTAAACAGCAAAACCTTCAAAACCAACAAACTCACTGTGTGGATTCACGCTATAATGTCACGCACACGCAATACACTTATCAGCTATATCTTAACAAGTATTGCTGTGAATGCTGGGAGCCTCTGTCCTTGGCAAGGAATAAACTGAGGAGGAGCTGGGAGTCTGTGGAGACTGGCAGAGTGAAATGAGCTTGGGGAAGCATGAAGGACTGATCAGAAGATCAAGGGCTGAGGTGAGAGAGCCCAGCAAAAAATGTAGGAGGCCTGGAGAGAGGCAAGTTCATGTGCTAGCAGAAAGGTAAGGGCCAGTTTTGGTGAGAGTCCTTTATACTTGAGGGCAGCCCGAAGCCTTGCTATAGAGACACAAGTGTCCTAGCTCCTTCATCATTACTTTAACTCACAACCAGGAGATGTCTGAATTATCCTGTGCCACAGTATAGATAAACACTGTCGCCTGGTCAATTAGAAGAAGAAAGAGTGGAAAGAAGGTTGAACTGCATGAAAGGACAATGGAGAAAAATTGTCCCTAAATTAAAAATGCTACAAAGGAGGAGGCTTTTTTTTGCCTTTTTCACTCCTTATCTCTCTAGCTCACACCTTCCTTCCCATATCTCAGAAATAGCTATAAGAGTAGCTCTTAAAACAGGCTGCAAGTGCTTAGAAATAGGGACTACCGCTTGATTCCTCGCCTGCACAGGGCACAACAAATATGAGGTCCCTGCATCACTCCCCCATTATTTTTGTGCTAGGTTTTCAACAGCCCTATGCAGCTTCAGTTCCAACCAAGCAGAACAGACAGATGACACTGTAATTTCTATATAGAAAGTAATAACAAACACAAACGTTACTGCAGATTAGCAGCTCATATTTATTTCTTCCAGATAGGAGAGAAATGGAATTCAGTCACTGATTTAATGTGAATTAAAGTACAGAACTTTTTGCAGAACTACTTAAAGGTAGATTAACTCTTAAAGGACAATCTTTCATATAAGTATGTAAACACAGTTGGGAGCTGAAGATCATCATTTGCACCTTAAGGTGAGCAAGCATGTATGGTAGAGGGAAGGTTGATGCTGAGTTTGAGAGGATGAACTGGTTATTACTGGCATATAAGTTAGGTATGAAATAGCCAATAAATTGCTTATTTTCCTTACTTATTACAGTTTGTATTGATCTTATGTGTATCTCAGCTCCTTAGATAAAAACACTCTGCAAGTTGAGCTTATAAAATAAAACAAGAGAGCAGAATTACCGTGATTCATCTTTTCACTGTTGTTGCCACAGTTAGACTGATCCAACTTGGACACTGTTTGCCATGCACTGAAAGATCATTTACAAGCCACTAAATTCACCTTCATTTGAGTGGCCCAATTCTGTTTGGCAACCCTTATGTTTTACTGGTTCGTCCCCAAAAGTACAGATACAGAAACAAGACTAGTGCTAGGTGGCAAAGACTCTGGCACTCTCTTTCCTGCAGCACTACCTCTCCAATAGATGTGCTTCTATCAGTATAGGGATGCAGCAGAGTTAGTACATGAAAAGCATGTAAAAGCATGATCTTTTCCTTCGGTGTAGTAATAGTACATGATACTGAGGAACTTGATGCTTTTGGAATTTTATGCTTATGAAAGATGGGACTGATAGATGCACTGGCAGTTTTCAGTGACTGAACACTTATACTTAGGAAGGATTCTGTAGATATTTTCAGTGCTTCAAATACCTAACTTCTGCATGCACATGTAGGAATATGTATTTGCACATGTATTTGCACTCACATCTAAAAGAGAGAGAGAGAACAAACACATACATGTGTCCATTTTTTCCTCAGTGATTTGGCTGTTTCCAAAGTCAACAAGTTTTCACCTGGCTGCTTTTCCTAAAGTGATCCTCAAGTGGTGAGAAGCGTCCAGAATGATTTCCACTCTTTGCTGGCTCTGGTTAGCACACAGAAGAATAATGTATCATCTCAGTGTCTCACTAATGGTGGGTGGGCTAAAAAGATGTGACTATCATAACACTGAGCAACTTTTAGATTGATCTAGTTTATCAGTAATAAGGCAGAAAGGGTCTAGGACATAACTGTCACACAAGTTGCCTGGCTGCACTCAGCACTGGCACAGAACAATGACGTGCTGTTCAGTGTAATAACGTAGTTCAGGTCACTCTAGCCTCTTCCAGATTGCAATATAGGCTTGCTTAATTTACCCTTCAAATTTATTCTTTCACCAGGAATACACCGTGTGTCACAAGAAAAAACAGGCATCTGCTTACATATTGCATTCATGTCATATACCCATAACTCTCGCATATTCAATCTTCACAAGTCTGATTTGCAGTTATACATACTGAGCTGACAAGTTATTCCCAGTGATTAAGAGTTAATTAAAAGAGATTTTGAAAAAGTAGTAGAAATTACAGAAATAGGGCTTATTTTGTCACAGGATAATAATTTGATAAAATAAGCTGCAGGGTTGAATAATTGTGAGTCTGCATTGTGCTTATATGGCACAACATTGAGTCTGGTTTTGAATTTGCAGTTCACCCCACTGAGACTCTTCAGTTTGCCATTGAGATTTTCAGTGGAAAAATGGTTAACCAATTAAAATTACAATGCAGTATCAGCTGAAGAAAAGTTTGTTCTTTACCCCACTGTGGACATAGCTGTGCAATAACAGTAACATCTATTTCTGATGTCTAGGTAGCTTGTCCCTCCGCATGTAGGAGACCATTATCCTGTGACTGTGTTCTGTTCTGCTGATATAATCTCTTAAATAAAGTTTTATTGTTTGCTTTCCTTAATTGAAGTACAATAGAAAAGACATGGCCTTTAAGAAGCTTCACTTTAGTCACTGCCTTGGAGCTTTGAAGGTGTTTCAAGTTGTCTTTCAGTGTACTTCAAAACATCCTTGATAAAAGAGTGTGTGTGGAGGTGGAGTGGGAATATTACTGGCAATTAAATTTTATGCAGAGTTGTAAAAAGTTTACTTAACTGCCATCCTTCTGCCAACTTTCCCACTATAGTTTTGATCCTCTCACTACTCTGCTAAGTGATCAAATCCTGCAAAATATTTTTCTTGCAGGTCTTATTTTGCCCCTTTTTGGAGCTGAATATTTCTTTGAACAGATAAACCAAATTTAAATTTTTTTGAATCCTTTCTGGGTTACAATAATCAGAAACTCTTACAATTTTTAATATTTTAATTTGCTAGTCCTAAAAGGGAACCTTCAAACAATGAAGGCCAGCCTTGCATTGACAGATGTATGGACAAACAGACTTAATACTGGCAGATATTTTCCTTTTGCCCTGGACTATATGAACTTATTTAACAGTCTTCTGCTCCCAGTAATGAAAAAAATGAAAACCATTACAATACAGTCTAAAATAGAAACTCAGGGCAATGATAACTGGCACATGGCTACAAAAATATCAATCAAGCTGAGCAAGAAAAATGGGAAATTACTCACTGGTAAGAAAATGCTGGGAAGTAGGGCCAAAATCCCTGTGAGCTTCATGCAGTTGCCTGATGCGCTCATCAATGGCCACCTGTTAAGAGAGCAGAAAAAAAATGACTCATCTAAACAAGTAACAAGTAGCAAATATAGTCAGATACTTTTTTCATTAAAGAACCTTCTATTTAAAATTAAGCAGGCTCCTGCAACAATCGTTAACCCTCATGGCTTAACTGAGATTTAATGTGTCTTATCCAAAAGAAAGGAGGTCAAAAAAGGTTTGGGTTTGGTTTTTGGGGGTTCCCCCCCCCCAACTGTAACTGATGCTAGAACAAGTTGAAAATGAAAAGGCTGATAAATAAAGGTATAGCAAATTGGCCTGACTTTATGTACCTGAAGAGAATATGACTGTTGTTTGCCAATATTGAAGTCAGAAACATTCCTCTATGTTAATACTTTTACAGAACTACCTCAAAAGTACTTTTTGAGAGTATACTATTATAAATCATCATGTGAAAAGTAATCTCTTTTAATGTGGACACGATAACTATATTTTAGCTGAGTGCTGAAATGAGGGTAACCAAAAAGCATCTGGTACAAACATTTCTCTCTTCTTTTAATCAGTCAAATCCTAGCCCCTCAACCCTTTCCTTGGAATAGTCCATTGAAGAATATGTTGTTCCTAATGTTTTGTTGGGTTGGTGTACTGCATGAAAACATGGATGCTAGTTTTAAAATTGGTTTTATCTTTACCCTTGAAAATTCCAGTAAAGTATCAAGCAAGCAGCCAAGAAGGGACGGTTGCTATAAGATTCCCTAGTGTATGAATGACATCTACCAGCAGCTTTATAGTCTATACACTAAAAGGATACCATCACTAAGTAAGGCCTAAGAATAGGATTAGGTAAAGCAAGGAAGAATGTTTGAAAGTAATGATAGAATATTTTCGAAATGTATTAAATAAAATAACTGATAGGAAGCAGATTCACTTAACTTAAATATTGCCTGTAAGAAGAAGCATTGTACTGACACTGGCAAAGCAGAAGGTAAAAGTGATTGGTCTGTTTTTATTGTCCTAATTGTGAGATACATAACAAGGAAACAAATAGGTTGCACAAGTAAAAAGCAATCCAAATTTTAAAACTTTCAGGGATTTTTTTGGTTGTTGGTAGAAAGAAGCAATTGTATAATAACTGGGCACGATTCAGTTAGAAGGGAAAAATAACGACAGAATTGACTAGCTCTTTGATATGGCTGTGTTTGTTTGCCAAATAACCCCTAGTGCCCAAAATCTTGTTTCACTAAACACAATGGAAATTTAACATCAGGACACGATTTCTTTGTTTACAGTTTCAAAACTGACACTATGACCAAAAAGCCCCCTTCCTTTCTTTCCTCAAGCCCTTTTTCAGATACTTTTCCTGCGGCTTCCTCCATTTCTATGCTTTCTTTTCTCCTCTGACTTCCTATGCAGACACGATCAATGTGATTTTTTGTTAGTCCCCATTGACCGGCACCTCCCCACATAGCTCAGCTACTAGCATATCACCATGTAGCCTCTGTTCTTTTTTCTACTGTTTTCTTGAATCCAGAACTGGTCACAGAGCAACATTTATATTGGTAGGTTTAAGGCAGGCACATGCTGGCTCAGTCCTATGACCTGTGCTTTTTCTATTTAACCTTGCTGATTGCTTAGCTAGACAAAACTAAGCCTAGGAAGAGGCTGAACTCTGGATAACTTCTGAAACTGTGGGCAGAAGAAGGCTGGATAAAGGACAACTTAAGCCTAGAGTGAAGTGCATGGACAGATGTTCTGTTAAGCAATACTTCATACTAGCGACTGGCTTTGGGCTTGAGTTCACACCTAATTCACAACATAGATATAAGCTAGGGAAGTCTGTAAGTGCATAGAAAACAATGATAGGGCTGCTTCTGGTCATCAATATCATTAGCTTAAGTATAGAAGCATAAACTAATGTGATATTATTTTTAACAAAGAAATGGCCTTTCAATGAAGACTAGGAGGATAATCTTATACATAAAACAAACACACACAAATAAAAAAAGATACTGGAAAAATGTTAATGGAATTATACATACTCTTTGAAATCCTCTTAAAATAAATCTCATAACATACCTATTTTGTCATTAGGACATTATTGTTAGTAAAGAAACATAAGGCTCCTCCTTTATATTAGTACTTACCTTTCAGTAAGTCAACTAGGATGGAAAAAGTACTTTCTGGCATGCAGAATCTCTAAAGAGAATGAGAGCTCTACAAATACACAGCGGGGAGCAGTGTTTCATATAGGAGAATGAAAACAGCCAGCTTGTGGTCAGAATAGAGTATGGGAACCCTTTGGTATGTGTGACCACTGCCAGCTTGCAGCCCATACAACTTCTTTAAGTGTGCTAAAACTGAGAATTTCAATCACTTCAAAATATCCAGGTGAGCTTTGAGCTGCACAAAATTATTAAACTGAGATTTTTAGCCATGTCCAGAGAAGGGCAACGAGGCTGGTGAGGGGTCTGGAGAACAAGTCTTATGAGGAGCGGCTGAGGGAGCTGGGGTTTTTTAGCCTGGAGAAAAGGAGGCTGAGGGGAGACCTCATCGCTCTCTACAACTACCTGAGAGGAGCTGTAGTGAGGCGGGTGTTGGTCTCTTCTCCCAAGTAACTGGCGATAGGACGAGAGGAAATGGCCTCAAGTTGCGCCAGGGGAGGTTTAGATTGGATGTAAGGAAAAATTTCTTTACTGAAAGAGTGGTTAAACATTGGAACAGGCTGCCCAGGGAAGTGGTTGAGTCACCATCCCTGGAGGTATTTAAAAGACGTGTAGATGAGGCGCTTAGGGACATGGTTTAGTAGGCATGGTGGTGTTGGGTTGACGGTTGGACTCGATGATCTTGGAGGTCTCTTCCAACCTTAATGATTCTATGATTCTATATATGCACATCCAGCAAAATAAAATACGTTACACACTTCAGGGTAAACTTTCAAACTGAACAGCCTTGGATGTGAGCCAGGAAATACCTCTGTCTAGAGGTAGATTTTTGTCAATACAGAGATGAATAAAACATTGGAAAATCTTGAGTATTTTCCAGGAAATATCACCCGAGAACATAAATTTATTCCATTTGGCTGCCAGGAAATACCACTTATTGATGTATCGTCATAATACCATTTAGGTGCCAAAAGATGAACTCACTGTTGATGGTAGAGCAAGGAAGATTATTGCAGTTAGTCTTTATGAATTTTACCAAGACTAAAATGTAAATGATAAAATAACAGAATTTAAACCCACAATAACTGGGGTTATTGTGAACAATGAAAACCCCACAACTGAACAAACAATGATTACTTAAAATTACAGAATAATGTGTCTCTGATCCAATAAAATCAGAGTTGGATTTGACTTTGTGGCTTACACCCTAACTACCTGGAGAAGGACAATCATACCCACCTAAGTCTTCATAACTGATTTGTGATTCTTGAAAAAAAAAATATCTTACCGGCACGTAATTTTTTTTTTTTTTATAATTCATTTTCAAAAACAAGCCATAGGTAATTCCCAAATTTTAAATTTGGTCTTGTTTTCTTCCAAGTCAAGTGAAATAGGTTCCTCCAATATAAGCACAAACAGTACCCTATTTTTGTATGCTATGCTCTGAACCAAGTGCAGTTTTCCTTAGAAAAAAATGATGCTGTGAAAAACTGGAGCTGCGAGTGAAGAAAACAGCAAAATTTTCAACCTGATTCAAGCATTCATTTTCCTTGCTTTAAATGGAAGAAAACATATATACTGTTAATGAAGTTTTGCAAATACCACCCCCTGCCATGTCTCAATAGCCAAAGGAAAAATTATGTCTCCCGACTTCAGTAGTCTCTTCCTACTAGTATCAGCTTAGCCAGACTAATATGCAAAAAGTAATCATCTTAAAAGGCACTGTTTCCAGTACATAACATGCAAGATTGGACTATGAATTGGATTTGGGTATCTTTCAGGTAAAACTCTCTACAATATTTCTCCACAAGTAATGTTATTAAAAAAAAAAATCAATAGGTGGATTTCTAAAGAGTCAGCTATTGCTTTATCTGAATCAAGATATGAGAATTTCGTTTTAACTGGCCAAAATATTTTTATATCTGATTTTGACTTAAAAAACAAACATCAGGATTTTTTGTAATTGGGATACTTGAACTGTTGCTTTTCTTCACTGAGGATGCATGCTTGAAGAGACATGCATTTCCATTACTTATTTAATCCAGTTTTACAAAACATGTATTTTCTTCCCATCATAACAAATGAAAGAACTGCAGTAGTGCAGCAAATGTTATATTTGAAGCTGAGATGGTAATATTAAAAATCCTATACTGATTTTAAGTGATATTGACATGGAACATAAACAGCTTCTGCTGAACAAATGAATGAATTAAAAAAAGTTATTTAAAGTTCCTCTCCTTTAAAGGCTTTGAAAACATTTGATGGAACAAGTTCTGTTTCCCATCATTTGAATGCAGCCATGTGAACTGAGTATATAATCAGGTTCAGATAAACAAATTACAACAATAACAAAAGCAAAGCTATGCCATGTAGTTGTTAGGAGTAGTTTGTAAGTACTTTACCTAACATAGGGCTTCAACCTTGAAAACACTTGTTATAACAGCTCCACTGAAGTCAGAATAAGGACTTGATGGATTTGAATTGGGTCTACTACTAAATTATCTCTTTTTTTTTAAATTTTGCTGGGTTTTAAATGAGAAAATTTTTATTACATCTAGAGCGTTCTTTTGTGTTTATGTCCACACTGCAAAACAGGGCTAAATCAAGAAGGAAAATTAACTTGTTTGATTCTCAGTATTTTCCACGTTCCCAAAAAGTACCTAACACCAACTATTAAGGTGTGCTGGAGCTGCTAAGGTATTTAGAAAAATGTGACGGAGGAAGGAAGCACACCCCATCATGCATTAAAGTTGTGCCTGCAAATAATGAGTGGCCTCAGCAAAGAGCTATAAAAATGGTCTCTCTCCATCCATGAATTTTGTATTCTTGGATGTATAAATTCCATACTGGGTCAACACAGTACTCAGCCTAGGTCTAGCACTGTGTCTTAATCCTGCCCCAGTCTTCCCCATAGCTTTGATGTTCAACAGAACAAGTTCAGTAGAGGAAACTACTTCTAGGGCGTTCACCTCCCGGACAGATGATCTCTGATCACTAGGTTAAGATGTACTCTGCAAAACGAGTGGCTCCAATGCCGTATGAGTGAAGGTGACTGGTTGAATACCTGTTTGTAGTCAGCACATTTCGAGAATTCACATTCAACAAACTTTGCAAGGAATTTATTCAAAAAACAGTCTTATTTGTGACTTTTAAATGGTCACAGACAAATGGCCTATGAAGCTAGTGATCACATGTAGTGAGAAAACATCAGGCAAGTGGTGAACGTTACAGCTGAATACGAGATGCCTCCACCCTCATTAGCATTGAGGCAATGGGTTCCAAACTCTAATTCAAGAATCACACCTGAATTATAAGTCAATTCACTTCTCTATCACAATCCTCTGTTTGGATACACCCTTTTAGAAAGAACAAAGCATACAAAAATACTAAAATGTTAGGTATCTATTAAACACTATTTATGTATCTCCCTTCTTGATATATTCAAATAACGTCTCTTGCAGTGCTTCTTAAAGAGATCTAGCATGCAACTGTGTTTGGCTTTCCTGGCCAATGTGAATGGCAAATATGCAAATGCACAATCTTGAGCAAAAAAACACAAACACCTACAGTTCTTCCTAAATGACATCCTAGGAAAACCACCTTTGGTTCAACTGCTGCCATGCTAGTGAAACAGCTAAAAAGATGCATTATACACTCATCTCTCCCTGCTTGAAAGCATTACTGTCTTGCAAAGACTATTTCCTGTAAAAAAAAAGTAATTTTCTTCTCATTCTAATTTTTAAACTGCAATCACATATGTTTGTAATATTTACATTTTTCTCAGAGTATTCCATAAGCAAGGAAACAAAGAAGCTTACTACAGAAACAGGGGTTAAATTAGCATCCCTTAGCCTCTTGTAGTGTGATCAAGATGCCATAATTGAAAATAACTGCCGATTTTCTCCTAAAAGGCTAGGAAGAGATGTAAGTGTTTCAGAAGAAACAATGTGCAGAACAATGAATCAAAACCCATTCTGTTGATAGAGTGGTTATTTGTTTGCATTCACCTAAAAAAAAACCAACAAAAACCACACCCCAAAACAACTCTACATATGTCACCAGTGACAACATTGTCTGAAAAGTCAATGTAGTTGAAAACATGAAACTAGCAAGTCAGAAATCTATATGATTTTATATCACATAACTTTGTACATTATAACTCATGGGGCCCACCCTGATTTATTTGTAGGTGGATCTCTTTAGAAATATCTTAATTTGCCAATGGAAGTAAGACACTAAGTAGCTTTTTTTTTCTTTCTATGTTTAGTCTGCACACTTTGTTACATGTCTGCAATTTTTAAGTTGACTTTTATTCTTTCTAGGAAAAAAAGATCTTTTTGTCTTTGATGCTCATGGAAATGAACAGCAGCTTCTACTACCCCTATTTCTAAGCCAAATCATGCTGTCATTGAAAGGACTTAATAGTGTTATGTGCTATTTTGGTAGGGGATTATTAATACTCTAATGGAAAAAATATTTTCAGTTCTCCCTCTTCCTGATTCACCATTGCTAGGTCTACAGGCATGCTAGCCAAGTGCTAGAATCCCAACCTAAAGTATAGAGAAAAACATGGTGGTCTTTTTTCTCCCCCCCCTGCCCCCCAAGACAACGGAACTTTTCCTCACCAGATTTCTCTGAATGTTCTCTCTTCTGAATGAAATACACCAAATATTAGAATGTCTTTCAATCTACCAAGAACAGAACTTCAAGTAGGGGAGGGCGAATGGGTTTCATTAAGTTCTATTT
Source organism: Pygoscelis adeliae (assembly GCF_000699105.1). NCBI lineage: Eukaryota > Metazoa > Chordata > Aves > Sphenisciformes > Spheniscidae > Pygoscelis > Pygoscelis adeliae. The sequence goes on from NW_008824196.1 coordinate 1,490,573, forward strand.
TCTCAAGTTACTTCACTTTCTATTTTTAGATCATTGATAGAAGAGTGGGGAGGTCAGGTAGATATTACCTATCCCACTCAGTGCAGTTAGATATTTACATTTGAGCTTAACTTCTTTAAGTCATTATTCATTTGAAACACAGCAACAGCATAAACTCTTCTGAAGTCAGAAGAATATCCTTTTTCTAAGGGCATCTAAGGGCACATGCAGCATAATTTATAGACACTAATTACATAATTATGCTGCCCTAAATGCAGGCGAATCATGCATGCAGCATGTGAGTAGCAATTTTTACTACTTATTAACATGAAACAGTAGAAGTGACATCACTAGTTAAAAAAATGCAAAATATAAAAAGTTAAGACAATTGTTGAATTGCTGAATATGCCTGGGATTCTGAGGAAAAATGGCAAGAAAAGAAGGAAAAGAATAGAAAATTCTCATCTAAACAGCTATATTTACTGCAGCAGCAAAATGACACACAATCTCCTTTTTCAAAGTTTGCTTCACCAAAAGCTGTTCTCGTGAAAAGAGAAGGGCAATTTTCTGTATTAATAAGCATGCATACAATACTTATTAAAATAACACTCCTTTAATTCCCCCACCATATTCATAACATTGCCACAGCCTCCTGACCTTGACTCCAATTACATCCAATTTGACTGCATATCAAAGGAAACTGGCTTCTACAAGACCCTCTTTAATATTACCCAGCAATTCTCCTCCCAACAGCTGAAAAGCTTCTTTCTTTTCTCTCACTGACTCAGAGCTGCCAAAGCAGTACTAGGCTGTTCTTTACAAATCAATAAACAAGAAGATCTGATCTACTGTACTTCCAATAGCTACTGAATTCAGCCACTCACTATTCCTTGTATATTAGGAGATAAGGATGGATTTAAATAAGCACACTTTGTGCTGTTAATGAGGAACAATTGGGGAAAAGGCAGTTGATAGTCATTGTTCTCAGCTGCTGAACTTCAGGTTTAAGTCTTGGTATTTACTGAGTTGAAAGCACAGGAAAGGACAATTAGTTTCCTGGTGAAAAGTTCTGTAATCTGAAATATTTTGAGAGTGTAAAAATTAACATGACGCGTGCTTATTTTCCACGTGAAAGAAAAAATAGATAAATGTAATGTTACTCACAGGCATTTACAGCTGTTACAAAGACTAAATTCAAATTCCAAGATTTCTGGGTCACGGTAGGACTGTATACTTCAGCAGATTGAAATCTGAGTGACTTCATGCAATTCTCCTTTCAGTAAAAAAAAAAGAAATCCTAAAATCTATTAGGATACATGTATTGTACCTCGACTGCTTTTTTTAATCTTCAGATGAAACGAGAGAGTAAAATCTAATAAAAATTCAGGAAGCATCTTAAAGCCCTGGGCATAGAGCCTTAGAAAACAGTAAATAGAAGAACAATCTCCTTGACTTAATATGTCTACTGTGAATAACCAACCATTGCTTCTTAGGCTTTTGTTTTATAATCCTAAATCAGTGAACTTCAGGCTTCGTGTATCTATGCTTAAGGAAAGAACGGTAGGTCTTATGGTTTAAATAACAAAAACATTCAAATTGAGAGGGAATAAACCACTTGTAAACTCTGTGAAATCTTAAGAACAAACATCTTTAGGAAACAGTTCTCTTAGAAAGTGTTACTTGTTTTGTTTTGGATAAAAGATACTCTGTCAGAGAGGCCTAACATTTGACATCTCCATTGCTGCTGTAAAAGCCATCACACATGCTGGGGGGGGTTGTGCAAGGGAATTGGCTTTCATGTCACTGTATGTTCCTCATTTCTATTCATGCATTTTTGTTAGGTATAAAATATTTTATGAAACTGATATGAGCTGAGCGTGGACTCGGCCTTTTAAAAGTTCAAGAAACTGCTGTGCAGTTCTCCATTCTTGAGCATTTTACTAAAAAAGGTTTCAAATTCTTGACTTTCCAGCCACATTAATTCTCTTTTAATATTGCTTTTTGCATGTAATTTAATCAATCTATCTGAACTATTTTTCTGCCAAATTCCTTGCAGAATTTTATAGTATACCAAGAAAGTAATCTTACAAGTGATGATAGTTAGCAACTATTTCTTCACAAAACAGCACTACACCAATTAAAAAGTTTTCAATTCACAGTTTACATTAGCCTCAAATACATAAATACCCATTGACATCCCTCACTAGATTCCACTCCAAGCGGGCTGTGGCTTGCCTAACCACATCTCTGTACGCTTGGACAGAGTGCCTCTATATTCCTTCCAGGTTACCTGTCTGTGCTTCCACTTTCTGTATAGTCCCTTTTTATGTTTGAGTTTTGCCAGGGGCACCTTGTTCATCCATACAGGCCTCCTGGCATTTTTGCCTGACTTCCTGCTCTTCAGGATGGACCATTTTTGAGCTTGCAGAAGGTGATGCTTGTGTACCAACCAACTTTCTTGGACCTCTCTTACTTCCAGGGCCTTATCGCATAGGATTCTTCCAAGCAGATCCCTGAAAAGGCTGAAGTCTGCTCTCCTGAAACCCAGGCTTGTGGACTCGTGGTCACTGCAGTCAAGACTGCCTTCGACCTTCACCTCCCCGAGGACCCCTTCCTTGTTTGTGAGTATGAGGTCCAGCAGGGCATCTGTCTTTATTGGCTCCTCTATCAGCTGTGTGAGGAAGCTTTCATCAATACTATCCAGGAACTTTCTGCATTGCTTATGACCTGCTGTGATATCCCTCCAGCAGATAATCAGGCTGGTCCCCCATGGGGGCCTTGGCCCTGGCCTGTGAACATGAGGCTACCTGTAGCTGCCTGTAAAAGGCCTTGACCAATTGTTCTTCCTGGTCAAGCAGTCTATAGCAGACACCCCCTACAATGTCACCCATACGGGTCTGCTCTTTAATCCTCACCCATAAGTTCTCAGTTGGCTCCTTTTCCAACCCCATCATTCCTAGTTTAAAGCTCTTCTTTATGTATCTTCTATACAGCCCCATAAAACACATTCTTTAGAGCTCTGACTATGCAGACCTGTAGATTCAGTGATTTCTGTTCTGCCTTCAGCATAAAGCTGAAACTGTATATACTCTGAGGTCTGTATTGTAAGCTGGGGAAAAGATAAACTAAAATGTATATGCTACCCTGAACCTCTGGAAGGTTATTGATCTTAAAATGAATCTAACTAACTGATGCAGTTTGACATTTCCAAAGTCAGTGGGAACTGGGCATCTGCAACTAGGGACAGAATGTGTTCTGTAGAAAGTAAAACCATCTAGTATGGAGCTCAGTGTGGCATATATTCTTCCTGAGATCAAATCTTACTTTTGAGATCAAGGCACCTGCACACCATATGCTTTGAAATGTTTCCACATAAAAGTCGTCTTTTTTTTTTTTTTATAACAGTCTATCTATCCTTCAGGATTACTCATCATCCATAAGACTTTTAGGTGGTATACTGTGGTCATCTCTAGGCACTGTAACCAGGAGACGTGGATCAATTGGAGAGAGCCTCGAGAAATTAATAAGAATGATGGTGACCTACAGCGAAGGGTTGAGTGAGCAATTGCAGTTAAAACTGAGGAACAGAAGTCTTAGAAAATCAGGAAACAGGGACAAATCTGAAATGATAGTTAGTCCTCCCTTTTCCTACTATGAATATATAAATTTCTGCTGTGTCAGTGGTGTTAGATCTGATTTAATTGTGCTAAAAACACAGGGTATTTGGAGGGTTCTGGATTATAAGATATGATGAGTGTTACTTATAAGAAAAAATTTCTGCCATGTGCTTTCCATGCTATTTATGTTAAATATCATAAATAGTCTATATATGAAGATACATGCTCTTCAATCATTCTGTTGGGAAATAGACGAAATTAGGAGAAACCTATTTTTCAAATCTTGGGGGGAACAGAAGGGGAATTCCTTCAAGTACAAACCCCAGTTTTTCACCTCTTATGCAACGTGCTCTTGTACCAATGTTAGGGGAAATCCTAGTTCCCAAAACCAGAAATTCAGATTATTGGAGGGGGAGGCAGGATGGAACGAATTCTAATACAAATTATTCCTAAAACTGAAGATACGTACTATTTCACACATAAAGTTCATAATGTTTCCAGAATTGTAAAATGTCATTAGCATGTTACACTCATAAGCATCTCCTATATTTTCTGTAAATGATGATGGTCTCCTCCACTGAAGGCAAAGGAAACACAGGTGATTTGATAGAAGGTCAGTTCCACCCTTTTACTCCCTCTTTCACTATTAATCCCCAGACAGTGGCATCAATTCTACATACAGATAATTTCTCAACCATTTTAAATCAAGAAGGTTTCAGCAACTTAAAAAAAGGAAAAAGTTGTAAGATACACTACTTCAAAATATCAAATGTAAAGTAACTTGATTCTGTGCTTTCTGTGACTGATTGCACAAACTTGATACTTCTTTCTCTCTCATTTCTACCTCATGAGTTTCAAGGGGTGCATCCTTCTTTCTTCCGTCTTCCGTCACGTTTGTACTAAGCAGCATCTTACTCCACAGGAGGTCTTACAGATTTCACTGACACTATTCATGGAAAAAGTTACTGTTTTGCATGAGTGAAGGCATCTGGATTGGGACAGGAAACAATAGAAAAGATCAGCTCCAGTGAGAAATCTTTACAAAAGATGTGATAGGGATTAAATTTTCTCTGTCAAATGCTTGTAGAAAAGCGACTTGCAGCAGGGCAGTACAGGGCATTGAACTGCAAAACCTGTCTTCAGGCCATCAACATCTCCCATCACTTAAGAAAAAAAGTGGTACATTTAGATTTCAGGTACATCACATTTACACTCTTATGATGGTTCTTAAAATAGTATACAGGCATCTCAGAGGTAGAGAAAAGTTTTGTAGGGCTACATTGACATTGCCCCACTCTTCCCCTGCATTTTTCCTACAGAGCTTCTGTTACCTGATTATTTTATTATATTCAGTCTAAATATATGTTTAAACATTTTGTAATAGGGAAAGGCTGAAATGTTAATTATGATACTATTGTTGCTGAAACATTAGTCTTTTTAGGCTCTCACCATCTACTGTTCCTACCCTAACATGGTTGTTTGATAGTTGTCTTTCTTTTAGGCATTGTCTCTTCACTTTTGGGGCATGCATGGAAAGTAACATCAGGTGTACTATAGTTAGGTCTCCTTAATATACAACTGTAAAGACATAAAAAATGACACCTTGCTGTGGCCTTTTTTATTTCTTTTGCTTCTCTGCTAAAATACTGTTACTTCTCTTCATTATACATTTACATTTTTGGAATAGAACTGGCTCCTTTCTATCTTGTTTAAAAATATTTCTAAACAATTTAAAATCCATTCTTCTTTTTTGCACTTTATTTGAAAATGCTCTTATGAATGTTTCATAATCCATCCCTGAGGTAAAGCCCTACTGTCTCTTAAGAAGATTTTAATGTGGGTTTTTTTCTTTTCTTTTTCCTTCTTTCTCCTTTTTTTCTCTCATTAAACTAAAAAAAAATTAATAAATTCATGTTGCACTGAAAATGCCATTTGTTTCTGAAAGGTCAGGTAATATACACAGGTTTTGTGCCAAGGGGAATGTATCTTTGGTGACTTAGAGAACTGTAAGTAGAATGTCATGCAAGAAATGTTTTATTTTATAGCTCTCCCAGAACATATGCCTGCAATTTCCAGTATCAGTTGAGCATCATCAGTGAAGATTATTCTTTTATAGTTCTTCTTATATTCTCTCACTTTCATCAATCTTTTATCATAATAGTTTTATTGCTCCTTTTCCCCAGATTTGTGAATCTCCGGTGCCGTTACTAGCATTAGTTTTGGGAATAACTGCTCGTCACTGTAAGTAAGAAGCTCATAGCCCAGACCTGTATTTTATATAGGTTACTTCCAGAAGAAACAGAGGCTTCATTCAGTGTTGTCTTTACTCAGCACTACTTTTACCCGATTACCATTTCTAAGTTTTTTCTTTGACCATCTTCAGCTCCCTTCCACTTGTATTGCCCTCTGACTCCTCTGGGATTATCATTCCGTCAATATTCGAGGGACTTCAATTTTCAGTCCTGTCTTTTTCACTGTTTTCTCTTTCTTGCCTCCTTAATTTGTTGTTGAGTACCTTCATTCTCTTTTATCATTTCAATTCACACTTCAAAACCCATGTCGCTACCCCAAATGCAGTGAAAATAACATTTTTCATACATATGTGGTAAAACTCTCCATTTTACCTAATAATGTGTATAAATAAGAGATGAAGAGTTGCTTAGACTGAGTATGCTGCTACATATGTAATACCAAGCCGAAAGGTATACAGGGGAGACTGTAAGTGAGATTTATTTGTCCTAACTTAGGAGTCCTAAGGTGAGACAGCTAAATTAGCCTTTCTCGATCAGAAATGAAGAGAAATATGTATCTCCTGAGACAATTCTGCTTATACTAAGACAGACACCTCAGAATAACCCTCTAAAGATAGGTATAAATATGACTTTTATAAAGTTTAATTTTCCTAAGTGAGTTTGCATGCAAAGGAGGAGGATTCTTGGGAAGACTGACAGAAGGAATGCATGGAGGAAGAGGAATATAGGAAAGCACAGGAGAAGGTGGAAGGTAAGACAAAAATGTTCTTTACTGGGGGACACTATAGGGTAATAATAAAGGATTCTACGTGCAGCAGCAGCTGTATTAATCCCATATCTCTTCTCTTGCATATTTTCTGCTCTATCCTCCTTTTCCTCTTTGAGGGTTAGTTACACCAATAGTGATAAATCTATTCACTCTATATAACCCTTAGCCCCAAAACTTCCCCAAATAGATCAGCTATTTGTTTTCCTTTTTAGCTGCACAGGGTGAAACCAGTAAGATAATGTCAGTAGGGACAGTTTCATTACAGTGTGATCTATTCACATTATTTGCTTGTTTCATCCATGTTCTTACAACTGCCAGTCTCAAGAGTATAATGCTCTGTTTCAAGATGTATAAAAACTACTTGCTCAATCAAATGCTGACACAACATGAAAAGAAAAGCTTCATTTCATGAGATTACAGACTGGCTGGATTAAACAAACTTTTATTTATTGTTCTTGTCCAATGAACCTTTTGAAGATGGCCTCTCAGTCTCAATGACTTTTGCAGAATGTTCTATAATCCCAGCAGCTGCGCAAGCTTGGGAGCATCCATACAATCAGTGCTTAATGCTCCCTGTTATCTGACACTTCTTTGTATACAACTACAGCTCCTGATTTTGCACAAAAGCCTCATTTTCTCCCTGGGGAAGACATGCATATAGCACACTGAAAGATAATGAAATGACTCTAGGCAAATAACAGTTCAAATGGAAACAATTGCTGATAGGATTGATACTACACTGATTGAAGATAATGGCAAAACTCTTATAATAGTGTAATATGACTTGTGAGAGGAGCTGTCTTCATCCTGCAGCTGGTCAAAGTCTTTATATTTATGCTTTCTAATCTGTGAGTTAAATTCAAGTCACATGAAAGCAAAACCTAAGTTATATATAGCCCATACCGCTAAACCGCAATGATACAAAACTCTTTCTAATTTAAAGTGGAAGATATGTTCTTTTATTTCCTCAGTTTAATCTATTTGAGAAGAAAAGGTATTTATAATTAAAAAAAAAAATGATACCACATATTTACGGAGAATGTAGGATGGTATATAGTGAATGTTAAGAGTTATACTGGCATGGAGGATCACAGTGTATGCATGTATTCAAGAAAACCATCACTGTCAAAAAAACCCATTATCATACAGTGCACTTGGTAAGTGCCATAGATTTTATTTATTCAAGTAATTCCAGTAACATTATGTACAGTTTTCTTCTTAAATCTGTTGTTATTAGCCCTCTCTTTGCAAAGCTGAATACCCTGTTTACCACTGTCAATCTGTAAATGTCTCAGATGAAACTAAAATCTTCGAAAATGGCTTTATTCAATCCCCAGATCTATCCACTTCACAGATTCAGATCCTCCCATGAGCAGAGGGAGGGTTCTTCCTTCCCAGTGGAACAAAACTCCAAGTTGCAGCCCTGTAGGAGGCGGTGGAATTAAAGACATCATATTTTGTGTTTCCAGGAAAACTGTAACTGGTCTGCACTGACTATTGCCATTTCAGACTTCATATTAGTGCAAACATTATACATACCTTTTTTGCATATCAGTTCAAAAATGAATGCAACATACTCTGGAGCATAAATATTGTGGTAGTGTTGTTAAAATGCATCTACCGTCTGCACAGCTTCAAATATGAAAAGTAACCTTTAACCTCCAGATAATAAATCACATTTTGAAAAATGCTTTTGCTGTTTATTATTGAATGCCATAAAAAGCTCTCTTAAATTTACCACCTTATTTTCACAGCTATCTGTATTTTAACAGGTTTTTTTTTTCACAAGTTATTTATTTGTTTAGGCTTGCCTTATTACTCATTTGTTTCTAAGAGCAGAGAATTGGGAAATTCTAAGAATAGACAAGATCTTGGAGAATTAAGACAGTAAGAAAGATGGTGACCCGGCGGTGAAGCGCTGCTGAAGGAGAGCGCAATGCAACTGTTTGTGAAACAAGGAGTAATAATAGGAGAGAAGCAAAGACAAGATATCCAACACAGTCTGAAGCCAGCCTCAAAACCTGAATTTGCAGTATCTGTATAGTAGCACCATATAATACATTGACAGGCAGTTTAATTGGCAATTACAAAACTTTAATTTACTAAGTCAGAAACCCTTTCTGAATGTCTAACTTACAAGCTACTGTTATCACAGTGACAAGTTGACACATGGCCTTCAAGTTAGGCAAATAAAGGAAACAAATGAACATTCTCTTGAAAAAAACCTATTTATGAAAGACTTAATTATGAAGGCCTTGCTCAAAAAAATATTCCACAAGACAAAAAAAAAAAACCAAACCATTCTTATAACTCATAAAACTTAAGAGTGATCTCTATGAAAGGCCCTCATTATTTCTATAAAATGCTGTTAAAAATCAGTGAAAGAGCATCTTAAAACTATGTGTACAGTTTAAGAAATAAGGATGGACTTGATTCTACTTTCAGTAAAACCAACAATGAAGTTGCCATTTGCTTTAATGCTACAAGATCAGATGCCATATTTTTATATAAAATTTCATTAACACTTCTTAGATTGAATTTATTCTCAGGGATTACAGAAAGTAAAAAAAAAAAAAAAAACCAACACCACCTGTATATGACAATAGAAATGGTCACTTGCCCATTAGGTAAGGTTTTTGTAGGATCATCTGATCACAAAATCAAACGGATACCATTAAAATTAGGTGAGCAATGCCATTGTCCAAATGACAAACAGGGTTAATACATCAGGATGGCTAGGATTTCTAAAGAAATCTGAAGGCAGAAATAAGTTAATGTAAGCTTTTTGACAAATTATGTCAAATAATCAGATCATTTGTAAAAAGCAAATGAAATCATGTTTGTTCAATGTACTATTTGCTGCAATGAGTTTATACATTTGAATGAGACATGCAAAGGAATTTCATGCAGCACTGAGTCTTGTGTAACTTTAGAAATTATTAACTTACAAGCAGAAGTTTACAAATAGAAGATACAAAAATTTAACTGTTTTGGGTTTTTTCATGTTCATACTTACTTTTTTAAATGAATAAAAATCCCAAGGAATAAAATTGTGGATGTAGAGTCATTTAACTCTGAAACCTTTCTCTCTTAGTGTGTTAGCTTTTCTTTGTCCATTCTGAATCAATAATGACAGTCCTTATTTTTAGTATTACGCAGATGAAATTTTGTTTCGGTTATAATAAACACGTGACTATACAACTGATATTTTTGTCAGTCCATTTATTGTTTTACTTGTTCTGTTCATCTTTTAATATAATTTAGTTACATACTTTAATTTTTTATGCTTTTTTAAATTCATCTGTAAAAAAAAAAGTAAAACCTCACTGTACAAAGGTTTTTCTTTTTCCCTTCTCTTTCTCTCATTAGAATTCACTCTCTCTGCTTTCTGCAGATCCTATTATGTCTTTTCTTTTCTACCCTGGTAGGTCTTTTCACAACCTCCATAGGCTTCCCCCACAGTCTCAGAAAAAAACAAAACTCTTAGCCAGCCAAACCTAAGACAGAAGCCATTATTTAGACAGGCTATTTAGTCAATAACTCCACCATGCAGTAAGATTCCTCTGAACAAACAAGTGCTTTGATTACATACTGCTGGAATAGCAATGCTGGCCTACAGTTATATGTCCATAACTGCTTTCTGGCTGCAGAAACCAGATTCCGCTCTGATGATCTGTAATTACTTTTGACTGGGTAATTTTTATCCTTTTGGGTTGCCAGCAGTGGCAGATATGAGGCTGTAAGGTAGCTACAAATCTCAAAGTGAACTTTCAAAGCTACAGTTTGAGAAACCAATACAAGAATTGGTGAACTGAACAGGGTGCAGTGAGACTGAAAAATTTGGTAGGAAACCCACATGGGCAAAATTTCCAAGCCTACATGTATTTTAGAAAAAAACACCCACAACAAAACTGGGGTTGCATTTCATTTTGAAATATATGTCCTCGTAGACCATTCCATGGCATTTCCCTAAGGACATCCACTCTATCAGTGTGTTTCTAGTTCAGCTGCCCATACCATTACACTGTCTTATTATTTAGCATTTGTCTTGTACAAGGGAAAACAATCATGACAATCAGGGAGGAAAATGGGTAAAAAACCCAACAGCTGAGAAACCAAAAATACAGATCTTGTAGTGTTCATGTTCGTCATACAAGAGAACAACTGGCAGGATGATGTATCTGAAGGGTGCAGAATTTGGTAAAGGAAAAATACAACTTTATAAGCTCATGTGAGTAAAGTGTACTAATTTCATAATATTTCAGATTCTTTTGAAAGGTAAATTTGCAAAGTGATGCATATAATACTTAAGAAAGAGGCAAATCCTTTCTGCTGTGACTCCCACTTCCAAAGCCAACAAGAAGCTCCCTCACCTGATCCTCCCATTCTGGTCCCCCTCCTCACCACTGTCAATTTCCTATTAGATTCTGCTTGGGCTCCTGTCATTTGCTTCATACTATCATATTCTGCCTGTTTTAAGTTATTCTTCAGAGTTTAAGTGTTTTCTATTTTTTCTTGTCCTGCCTTCTGTGTTTGCTTTCTTCCCTAGCAGTCATCCCTATAACCTCCAGATTTCAAAAATGCACTGCTTGCACTGCCTCGTAGCAAGCCAGCTTCTCCCCTATGTTCTTTAAAATGTGGCCAAAAGTAAAGCTGAAAAAAATTACTAGAATCCCTGTTATGATAGCAACTTACAGCTTAGGCTTCTTAAAGAAGTTACTCTTCTGCCCACTCCAGTTCACTTTTTTTTGGATAATAGGACGTTTCATTTCTGACCAGTGCAAATATGAGAACTCCAATTGTGGCTCAACAACAAGGACATCTTGTGTTTCTGTTTCATGAAGTTCACATGATTCAATATTTTGACTGCAGTACCTACCAACCAAACTTATACTACAGAACAATTGGCCTGGTTTCTGTGCTGCTTAGAAATAAAAATCATGGCAACTTGTGATGTTTTTTTGGTGGCAATCTGAAATACTTTCCACTGAAACTGGTAAAACCTTCAAAATCTATACAGAGGCACTTAAAATAATTTGACAGTTTTTTTCCCAGCCATCTATCTGTGTGGCTGTTGTGATAGCCTAGTGTTGCAAGAATAAATTATATACCTGCTTGTCAGCTCTCAAACATATTTTTGTTTCCCATGTTGTCAGAAGATCTGTTTTGATATGTGCGTGTAAACATATGTGTAGGAGTATATGTATACAACAACTTCTTCCAAAATCATCCCAGAACTTAAATTATTCTGAGTATGGTTAGAAAACTTTATAAAAAATATGGTCTGCTTAAGTACAGAAAAATATCTAAAATGTACAGAACATTGGTGTGCAAGAGAAAAATGAAACTTTATCTATGTTTGCTTCGATAAGACCACCAGAAACTCCAAATCATTCTTGTGAAGCCATTTTGTAAGTAGCAAAAATCTGAACTGCCTGAAGACCTCTGAAGGCCTGCCAGAAAATAACTGATGAAATATCACATTTTTAAAAGTCGAGGTTTTTTTGTGTTTGTTTTTCACATCCAGCTGCACAAGGTTTAATACACTGACTTAAGGAGGAACAAGCAATTCACTTACAGAGAACAGAGAACTAATTCACCCCAGGACCAACATTGTCTCTTGTCTTTGATCCAGTACAGGTTCAAAAAAAGATTGACTATCTTTTACATATAGTCATGACTACATCCTCTAAAGCTACAGAAGTGAGATATATCCTGAGAGTTATAATCGCTCATTTGTGTCTGCATTACTGTTCAAGATAAAATCAGTAACACTGGAAATGTGAGGAACATCTTCAAAGTTAAGTTAGGCTGTCAAAAGATGTAATTTTAATATAGCCCTTTATTTTCTAGTTTTAAAAGTTTTAAAATGAAACCTTGGACTTGTTCAAACATTGTTCCCTTGAGAAAATTCATTACTAATCTCGACTCCTACATCAGCAAAACCATTTTGCCTGCCAGTTTTCTGCCACTGTTATGAGCACTTGAAATTGTTTAACAACAGAAGTGGGATTTTCTTATTAATTGGGAAACCATTCACCAACTGCTATACTGGCAGCTAACATTTCTTCCCTAATAGATTCATATTAGCTATAGTATCTATATTCAAAATGTTCTGGCCTTAATCTTTAAGAATTCTACTGTTTATATAGAACCATAGAATCATAGAATCATTAAGGTTGGAAAATACCTCTAAGATCATCGAGTCCTATTGTCGACCCAACACCACCGTGCCCACTAAACCATGTCCCTAAGTACCTCATCTACATGTCTTTCAAATACTTCCAGGGATGGTGACTCAACCACTTCCCTGGGCAGCCTGTCCCAATGTTTAACTCATCCTTTCGCCAGTTACTTGGGAGAAGAGACCGACACCCACCTCACTACAACCTCCTTTCAGGTAGTTGTAGAGTGATGAGTTCTCCCCTCAGCCTCCTTTTCTCCAGGCTAAACTATATATATATATATATATATATATATTTACATATCTATAAATGCAGGCTGAATGATCCATTTACAGGTTTCCTTGTGTTACCAGGATATATTAACTAGACAATATTAGGAACAGTGGAAGTCATGTTCTAAAAATTGTACTTCATACACTATGAACTTATTCTTAGGGTACCAAGACACTTGTCATCATAAGATCTTATTAGGTCCGGATGTTGGCCAGACTACGATCTTAGAAGTAAAGAATGAGGGAATAAATATTCAGTTAAATGCTTACTATTAAACAGTGAGAATTAACAAGATTGAAAGGAGTAGCAGTAAGCACCGAAAAAAGAAAATCTTGTTGATCAGACCACCTTTTGTAAATCAGAATGAGACTGTATAATTTTGTAAACCCAAGGCACATTACTGAGTAATCAGACTTGAATATTATTTATTATTTTAAAGGCAAAGCAAAATACATATCACAATTAATTGTAATTGAGCACCTGCTTCATACTTGGTAGAAAGGCAAGGTACTTTCACTTCAGCAGTGCTTCAAAGATATAGAATAAGCTGCAGATTTGATGCCTCTCTTGAATCCTGACCTTTCTGAAGTTCAACAGTGTGTTAACATTGAAGCTTAACAAATGTTCAGGCCTGGGCATCTCCCTTTGTGCTGAAGAACAGGTGGTATGGCTGAAATGTACCTGGACATGGGGGCCGTTAAGGAAAACCCTTCCAAAAGAGCTGAAAGATGGACTTTATTACAATAATTAATAATGAGTGACTATGAAATCACTTAGGATAAACATTCTTGATATGATGGTATATAAGAAATGTAGTCCCTCAGAATATTATTGTAGAAGACACTATTATTATTACTATCTAGACATGTTCTATACCAGTCAGGTGATACAAAATATTTGAATGTGAACTCTTTGTTAGAGCAAACAGCCTTTTAAAATAAGTGTGTATTATTTTAAGCTCTAACAGTCTGCAGGCATTACATCAGCTATCAGAGACACTGAAACTACAACAATAGTCCTAGCAGCAGCACCACCCATCTTATAAGTTGGCTGAGTAGGTTGAGATCATAATGATGTTGTTCATTACTTCAGACTTTCTTTTAAACAAGTTATTTTGGTTCATTTAGAAGCAATTCCTACCATTGAGAAAAATGGCTCATGAGTTCATAAACCTAACGTCCCAACTTTCTGTTCTACATATTACACTATGCCTTCATGGAAAATTACTCTCTTACTGTTTATTTCACTGAACAATTTAAGAATACATAGCAATCAAACTTCACTTCAAAGAACCTGCTGTACCACAAAAAAAGCATCTCAATGACTGCAAATAAAAAAGTACAGAAAGACTATCTACCATTTACCCCAAATACATCATTTAGTCAAGAATTCCCGTCAGTTAATTAGGCGAAGGAAATCAGGTAATGCTCCCCAAACAACAAGTAGATCTGAGATTCTGACCATCTTAGAAGTAAGAGTTCTTGTTGAAGTCTGCTAAATTAGTCTTTTGCTGTTTGGAAAAGAAGATAAAATTGAAAGTTTGACTAATAGTTAAATTTCACTCCAACACTTCCAAGAAAACTCATTTTTTTTACTCACCTAAACAGTGAGTACTTTATTTCACATATATTATTTTCTTTGACAATGTCAACTATTTATATGATACATGTTAAGTATTCACACACCACTTTTGTATTTGTAGTGGCAAAGCTGAGCAGAAAATATGGTTACATTTCCTGGGACATAAAATTAAAATATTGAGAAAAAATGAAAGAGAAAGCAACATTATTTTAAAAAAGCTGTTTGTAGTTTCACTTAGATAATTTCAAAAGTCTTTACACTTTGAAATTTATAATAATAAAAAAAAATGCTTAGTTGATCTCGCCCAGTAACACTTTGTTTTTACAAAACATTTAATTACAAAATTCTCAAAAAAATAATGTTGGTCATGATGGCAACCTTGCTTCTTCCTAAAACAAGGAACAGGAGAGAAGTAAAAGTTCTGTATATACATATAAGGTCTTTTCCAACCTTAATGATTCTATGATTCTATGATTAATATAGTTACTGATGGAAAGGGTGAGGTTGTGGGACAGAGACCGTAATATTCATGCGTGTACTGAAAAGCAAACCTGGGCATTTCTAAATGCCAGCCTGTATTTTTACAAGTATATACTTTAAAGAACATTTGCAATGGTAGTAGTAATGCAAATCACAAGAAGGAGGATGGGAACAATCAAATGCAACTTCTTATAGTTTCTTTGTCAGTATGGAATAACTTAAGATAAACAGGTACCTCAAGGAAGGCAAGCAAATGGGGTTGTTTGCTTTGTCTGAAATGTATAACCTGACAGATATGACAACGGAAGGACTTGAAGTCCTTGTACTTTTTGTTCTATTTTGTTGTACAGATCCCAGCATTCTGTAGATAAAGTGCACTGCAGACAAAAAGATGAAGAAACTCTAATGAATGATGTTCAGATGAAAAGAATCAATGAAAAATATCCAGCTGTGCTAAAAAGGCTTCCAATTACCATTTATGCAACAGATGCATGCAATAGGTGTTGGGAAGGAAAAGAAAATTATTATGAACAGTCTCTTTGGCAAAGTATCAATGGAATTCACTTTTCAATTGTAAGGGAAATGTAGGGCAGTGGAAATAATTTCAATTAGAGGGAAACATATACTACTGGAAATTCTGAGTGCTACCACTGGAAGATTGTGATCATTGCTATAGGTTCAGAAATGGAAGGTAAGTTGGAATGAATTGTAATTTATATATAATGTTTAGTATAACATATATGTTATATATTTCTACTTCAGGTAGATGCAGCCTAACTGTTGAAAAGAAATGGTTAACCTTTTCTCATGTCGTCAGGTCATGAGAGAAGGTGGACACACAATACAGGGTTTCATTTAAATAGCTGCACACCCTGCTCTAATGATGCGTAGCGCTCCAGCCTCTCTTTGTCTCTCCACGTCTCTCAGAGCAGAGCGGGGAACCGGAGAGAAACTACATGCTGTGCTGGAAATGTGTGGGCTCCTATGGAAGACTACAAGAGGATTAAAGTCTCGGGCCCCTGCTCTCCTTACCAGACCTGCTCCCCTACTTCATGTACCTCTGACAGCACAGAATCTTGCAGACCCAGAACTCAAACAGCTTTCCCTGTGCATCACAACTAACCCCAACACATCGGTGCCCTGAAAAGTCTTGCGAGTGGTAGCTTTGTGGTAGTACAAGCCGGAGTCGATATGACATTGAAAAAGGGACAAAAGCTGATATGGGATAAAAACAAACCAACCCCAACACGTATGAGAAGAGAAAAATACTTCTTCAATCATCATTTATAGGTTGAGTTTTCAGATGTCCAATCCTGTTATAAAATCCATAAACCAGAATAAGAATATAGGAGAAAACAACCCTTTCTGCTATTTGAAAAAAGCTGGTAGAAATCTAGCAAAAGCTCAAATACAGGTGTGGTTTTTTTAATTATTATTATGACCTGTTGTTTAAGATCCTCAAACAGAAAGAGTTATAAATTGTAAGGACTATTCCAATAAATTTTCAATTAAATAACTAAATTAATGTAGAGACATTTAATTAAAGTTGCACTAGTTTTTACAAATGCAGTTAATTAAGCTGCTATCTAAAATTAAATCTCATCCAAAACCCTTTTATATTTCTGCAGCTCATCTGATACAGATCTAATTAAAATTCTAGAAGTTCACCTATGCATCCGAATATTGGGGGAAAAAAACCCCACAACCAAAACCAAAACCTGCTGAAGCAGTTTGAGAGGCTGCTGCTTTAATGGGATTTATACAATCCTCAGAGTGGGAGGACAGCACACACAAAAACCTCAGAAACAAATCTAGGTTTTCAAACCTGCACAGGCTTATTCATTTAGTATAACAGGCCAAGAACCTTTGAAGATTTTCCGCAAGTGAAGGATAACGGATTGACATGACCAGGAAACGGGGAGATAAATCCTGCTGACTTTATATACAGTACCTTCCATTGAAGTAAACAGACCAGCATAGGTAAGGCATGCAGCACTTGCACTTACATTCAGGAACAGATGTGGGCATCCTATCAGAGGGGCAAATTGTTTTTATGAAAAAACTGGAATACCTCTGATCTTCTGGTGGCCTAAATGATCCCTCTCTCTTTCTTGATCTTTCACTGATTTCTTTCTTGGCCAGGCCAGGCCAAGTTAACGACAGATCTGTTTCCCACATGAGAGTGACTCAAAATCACCACACTTGATTTATATAGCAAGTAAACATGTAACATAAACAATGTAGGTATTGGCTGATCCAGTAAAGACATGTCCAGATGACTGGGAGGTCTGTTACCACCTTACTTAGGATCAGAGAGCAGTCTTTGAAGAGTTACTCTTTGTAAGGGAGAAAAAAAAAAGGAATATTGACTGCAGTACACTTCAAGACTAATATTTATTGCAAAAGACACTAATTTCTCTATTAAAACAGACATATGCTTTAGTAGAACAAACAATGACTAAACCAATGGGGCATTCAGAAATGAAATTTGGAGCTGGTCATTTCAACTGCTTACTCTAAGCAGCAGCAACTGTGAGCACAGTAATACTGTACTCATATGCTATTGAGATTACCACTACATGGGCATGTCTTCCGTTCCAGGTGCCTCAGGAGTTCTGAGAGTATACTAAAAGTAAAATTGTCCTCTGAGGTTAAAGACACAAAACTGAAACACACAAAAATGTACTAATATTTTCATGACAGGTATTTATTTTCTTCTCTGTCAGTAAAAGTATGAAGAAAATAAAAATCAACCAAATTTTTCCTAATGCTGCATGCACAAAGTCCTCTTCTGGGAAAAACATGGATGGGAGTCCCGTGTCTAATGTAATGAAATTGAGGGTTCAGAACTGAATCCTGATCTTCTTAATGATCTAACCCCAAAACCTTAATTTGAAAAGCTTAATTTAAACAGGAAGATGATTCAAGATCTGGATATTGTATTTATTGCCAACTTGCGGCTCAGGTATCTCTCTAGACAAATAAGCAAACCATGTGCAATTCTCAATTGACGTAGGTTTGCATGCATATAGACTTTCATAGGGTTTAAACTTACCATCTGAAGTACAAGATACAATTGCCCTATCATTTTATGTAGAGTAAGAAAAAGGAAAACGAAAAACAACAAACCTCCAGAGTATGATAATAATATGATAAAATTTAAAAGGCCTATACACTCCCTTTTGAAGACCCATCTCTCTTTGGAGGGAGAAAATATTAACTTTTTTTTTTTCTATACAGAAAATGAATGCATTTCCCTTCTTGCACAGTAAAATCTGGAGAATGTGCGCAAATAACAATGGTAGTAAAAATCCATAGAAGCTTGAAGATTGATCAACCCATGATAATCTATCTTTCTGCAGGCACTTGAATCACCCTCTCTTACCTTGAGCTTGCAGTGAAACAGGACCCTGGCAAATTGCTATAATCTCCTTTAACCCTAATCACCATTTTAATCAAAAAAGGTGGGGCAGCCTGGAATTTGTACAGCAAGGTTAGCACTGCAACTGTCATTCTATTTGCTAAATACACAGAGTATGCAGCTAAAAGGTTGAAATGGTTCAAACTTTTATTATCTTCAGAAGATTACATTCCGACATTAATATTTGACAAGTAAAAGAAAAGAAAATTATGAGACTGTCTGCTTTGAAGAGCTTTAGAAGTCTGCTTAGAGCACGGCTGTATCTTTCACTAACTGATCTTCAGAGATTCCTTGGGAAAAGAAAGTTTTGTGATTCATAAAACTGCCATGACTAAAAGCCTACCTGCGTGTTATATTCCATTTTTCCTCTCTCCATCCCTTTCTTTTCTTCTCATGTTAGATTATAAATTTTCTGGTTGTGTTCTCTATTTGTTTTTTTAATGATTTTCTTCCTAGCCTATTTTTAAAAAGTAGTGGTATGATCGTAGATGGTATAACAGACAAGGAGAAGCTTATATGAAGAGGAAGAAAAGGAGCTTCAAGGAGAAAAAGAGCAATGAAAGAAACTAAAAAGAGCATCAAGGAGATTGGAGGAAGGAGAAGATTAAAGGAAAAAGCAGCAGACAACTGTGATTTTCAGCTAGAAGGGATTCAGCAGCTGTCATTAAAAACCTGCATCTCTGCTTGAGACATTGATCAGACTATTTCAATGTTTTCTGTACAACTTACAGATCCCTATGTTTACTTCAAATTATAGCAATGTAGTAGTCTACTCAGGAAGCAATATTTATCTCAAACTACTAATAAATATTCTTGTTTTTAAAGAGGGAAGACTGTCCTGTATTTCTCCCTCTTTTCTTTTCCAGAAAGGGATGCTGAACTTTCAGTGTTCTGTTCACCTGCTCGCTGATAACATACAAGTATCGAAATACTTGTCATGCTAAAGGGAGTCAGAAAAATATGAGTTTTTTCTTTTTTCTTTTTTTTTCCCCCTTCTTTTTTAAAAAAGAGAACCGTTTATACACACAACTCCTTAATACTGCAGACATCTCCTAGAATTAATATCCCAGCAGGGTTTGTAAAGACAATGGGAAGACAGTATCTGTGTATTTACAAAGTACTGGACAGTTATAACCAATCCTGCTAAATGGTAGGTGAAGAACATCACTAGATTGTGGACAACTGCAAGAAGGTTTGTTTCTACTATTTCTAAACCATTTTGCACACAACATTCTTGTACTGATATACAAAAGATATTTTCTAAAAAGCAAAAACTTCTTTTGATAAATAATGTTACTAAGACAGTCCTTATCTTCCACCTGAGTGTGTCTCAGGCTTAATTTTCAAGTTATCTCACAGTTCCTAATTACACAAGTCCTTTCAAATACACGGTACTCTAAAATAGAAATGTTAGTGGACAAAAATGCATGAGACAGGATGATTCGTGTCTCCTACATACCTCTGTTCCTGTAACACCCCTTTTAGTGTTATCATTTCTTCTTACATATTAAAACCTGTTTATCAGTCTAAACTATAGAATTACATTAGATTTTGGGCAAAATGAGAAGGGCAAAAATGAGGAGAAAAGAGCACATTCATACTGTCATTTCCTTTCAACCACAAAGCAAAATCTTTCCAAAGGTTTCTCATTCCACAGTGAGAAAAGAAAAAATATCCCTTATATCTTGTCTTCCACTCTAGGTGTGTGAATGACTTTTTTGTTCTGATGTGACTATTGTAAGAATCAAAATCCCTCAGCCTTAGTTTTTTATTTTTTATAATTTACTAAGCTCAACAAACCTTCGTGGAAAATAGAATACTCTTAATTATGAATAAATTAGCTAAATTAGTAACATGAGATGGATATGCAATTAAGGGACTGTTAATTGAAACTGGAAACACAGCTGTATACAGCTTAGAGATGAATCACACCAGTAATGACGCAGATGTTTATAAAATGTGATTATGTTTAGCAGGAGCATACTACTGAAACTCCCCAGCCTATTCTTATATTGTGTCACTGAAATGGTTTTTAAACCCATGAACACCAGGAATCAGAATCTCAGGGATGGCAAATTAGGCTCCCTGGATATGTGAATTAGTGTTGTCTGAATGTCAGCAATTTAATTCTCCAGCTTTCAAAGAATGTAGACATGGAGCCAAAACTAAACATCTGTTATACGCTCATTCAGAAAAAAAAAAAAAAATTGGAAATTTCTGGCAAGCTGGAGCCTGTCTGAATATGAGAAAGACAGTGAAGTACAGTATGTCTAAGCAGTAACACTGCTGTGTGAATATACTGATCATGTAAATAATATAACCCGGGAGCTCATGAAATCTACTTTGTGTACAACTGTGAATACATCTTTTCTGGACTACTCATTCAAAGAGCTAGAAGGATCAGTAACAAATGATATTTCCTATCTAAAGGTTTAAGAATTGATTAGCTTTCTAAAAACAGCAAATCAGGCTTTTTATTCTTTCAGCTTTTACATCTTTCCTAGGATGCTCTTTGACAAACCGTACAATAAAGGGTTTTTCTTCTGGCACAAAAAGGCACAAATGTTGCTCTCGGGTCATACAAGGATAGCTGAGCTATGCAAGCTCAACAGGGATAACAAACAGTACAGTTGTGAGGGACGGCAGAGCAGACAAAGCCAATGGCGCACAATGGCTTAAGTTCTAACATACCAGTCTAAAGTCCGCCTTGTACCTCTTATTTCACAGAGCAGTGTTATCACTGAATACTAGAATGCTATGTAACAGCATGTAAGTGTTATGTTAAAGAGTCTGTGATTTGTTTTCTGGAATAGGTTCACAGACTAACAGAAGCAGATTTTACAATATTAATGTTTTCCTTAAATATAACCATGCTGAATAATATAAGATCATATTTTGTGTCCAAAGCCCTTTCCACATACTGTAGTGCAGCTCACATCAAAAATACACTATTAGTTGTGATTCAGGGGCCTCGGCCTGTGTAACAATAAATACTTATAAACACAAATTTACATGAAATAGAGTTTGTTTTTCTGGCCCCCTTTTCTAGGGAATGGGACAGACCCTTAGACTATGTAAACTATCAGAACTAGAGTAAAATTAAAAGGCTACTATGATTTACACCAAATCAACACAATTTCATTCTAATTTAACTAAGTTTCATAATGTCCCTTTCTGATACCTATCTAAAAACATGTAAATTCATGCACAAGGTAGTTAAAATAATTTGAAAAACTATGTAGAGTGTCATTGGCAAAGCTATAATTATCAGCACAACCTGGCACTGTTAAATATCTCAGGCTTATCCCATCAGCTGTGGGAATTACTGAGCACAGACTAACGATGTGGGGCTGACCTTCTGTTCACTGGTGAAGAAAAAGGATTAGATCTTGACTTTTTAAAAGAGGAAGCTCGCATGATCTCTGCAACAGACCTGGTCAGACATACTGGTCTGACAGTATTTCACAACAACTCACAGCTGAGTAAAGTTACGAAGGCTTTATGAGAAAAATGTAAACCTTTTCTCTTTAAAGGTAAACCTAGCCAGATTCAGGGATATATTGCAGCTAGCTACGACAACTGATGCGCAAACCAAATTCAGTTATCTCAGCTCTTTGGCTGGCAAAAGTACAGACGAAGTCAATTCAGGATTTGAAATGTGATGTTTTGAGATAAGGAACTGGAATGCTGGGATAGACAAGAAACACAAAGCTATTTTATGGAAGACACATTCTTCTATTTCTTCTGAATACCCCAAAAATCACTGCACTGTTGAAACAGTGCTGTATTATCAGCTGTGTGTCAGGTAAGTAGGGCAGAACTCATTGTTTTTACAGATGAAAAAGAAGTCATAAATGAGGGCACTGGGGGAAAAGGACACAAAACACTTGCTATCAGTTTAAGAAATCAGAGGAATGAAAGTGAAAACATCCAACACAATGAATATACTATCTACAAATGTAGACTTAGGCTTATTTTTCCAGATTGATTAATGCTAATTAGTCATGCCATTAATTTTGTTTTAAAACAAACTGAACTATGGCAGAGGACCAACTTGGAACACCTAAGAAAATGGAAGAGAAAGACTAATTGAGTCTTCAATCTATGCACTTGAGGCTTCCCAAACAAAATGGCATACCCTAAAGAATTGATTTCTGTAACATAGGATTTGGATGTTGCTATGATTCTCCAGGTACAAAAGAAATAACAAATTAATATGAATAAAAACCAAAATTGTAAACTCTGGGTCAAGAACCATAATTTATACTATGTTTGTTCTGCAACTAAGGGGTGCATTTCTAAAGGTTATTGCAGTATCAGTGTTTTATAAAGTAACAGCAAGCACAAGAATTGAATGGCTTAGATGAGCCACAGGAAGCAACGAACATCTTGAAATAACTCCTTTTGCCTGTGTTGTGCTGGGTGGATCCAAATCAGGAAACATTTTATAGAAAATGTTTGCATACACAACACATACCAGGAGTTGAGCCATCTTAATTATAAAAAGTGCCCTCCTCTACAGTTAACATACCATTACATGACTTCTGCCCTGCCCAGAATTTTCCATGTAAGGACACAAGATTCAGCTTTACTCAAGGTGTCATGAAAACTACAATGGCAATTTCAGAGAGCACCTTGTGAAAATATTCTGAAAGTGACACACAAAATCATCTATAAAGGCTGGTTTTAAAACTGTGTCACAACTTAATCCTACTGACATTTTTAGTATTTTAAACACTATTGTTAACACTGCTTTCTAAAATGGCAAAAATATCTTACTTAGCTTAAAGTATTACTGAAGCAAAAAAGACTTAGAAAATATAGCACAAAATACTGCCTAGCCTAAATGCTTTCTGTAACCTGAAAGTAGACAGCCTGACATAAAAATATCTGCAGGGATATAATATGTAATTGATATGTCAGAAAGACACAAAATGACTCAACAAAGAAAAAAACATTGGCTAACATTAACCTTTTGCAGTGGAAATTTGCGTATTATTTCTCTACCTTGGGCTTTTTATCACTTTAAATGAAGTTTCTTTGAAAAAAATTCACAGCATTTCAGAAGAAGGGATTAGCAAAAATGGGGAGAAAGAAGAATATTTTTTGCCAGTTTTACATTCTCTCTCTCTAAAAACCTTTAACAATACTTTGGCACTGGGACTTGGGATCTAAGAGCTTTTATACTGCTTCCAAGGATATTCATTAAGGTTTCATTGAGTTACAAGTCTCTGAAAACCTCATTAGAGAAAGCCTTTACAGGACAGCTCTTAAATTCTGTGAACGCTCTGTGACAAACGTGTTCCACATTCGAAGCAAACTTTGTACATCTGCTTTAACCTCACTTCAAACCAAGCAGGCATGAATGGACAGACGATCTGTGTCAGCAGAGTATACCCCCTCCAAGGTATGGAGCAGAACCAGAAATTGCTGAGACTCATCATCCTTCTGGTGTCAGCAGATAGCTGACAATGTATCCTACCCTACCCGACCCTATGCAATCCGGTCCTGTTCTGCTGCATTTTAAAATCTAACCCACAGATTATGAGCTCTGAGAGTTGATAACATTTTGGCAAGGAAAAGGACCTGTGATGTGGAAGTCAGGATTGGAGAATGACTTATAATTGCAAGCTTCATTTTCGTTTTCTCCTCGTTTGCTTTCACTATTCTGGCTGCTGCTAACTTTGTGCACTTCCCAGCTTTTCACCCTCACACGTTCTTACCTCAAAAACCCCCTAATTTTCATAATGAACAGCCTAAACATAGCTGATTGGAATCAGGTCACACACCTAAAAAGGTGTTGAAAAAAATCAGACCATATTCTCTCCATTTGGACAAGAAAAAATATGAAGCTATTTGTCCAGTTTCAGCATCCAAGGTAAAAACTCCCAACTCCTATAGTCTACACGCCTCTGTAGGACTGAAACTCAGAGCTTTAATTCTCCAAATGTAACTTCCACTTTCCTTGTCAAAGGGACTTTTACAGAAATAATTTCAATTAATGTTTTTAAGATGCTTAGGTATTATGGATCATGAACATTAAAGAATATGAACAATTCCATCTTCTGTACAGTTTCAATGGTGGCTAGTAAATAAGTTAAAGAACTATAAACGGAATGATTTAGCTAAAACTGCTTGACTAAAAAGCAACAGAACTAGTGGATGTTGGTTTCCAGTGAATATATTTTCAACAGGATCATAACCTGAGTTTTCCCCAGTATCCTAAATATAGTCTGGTGTGACTCATATAGATGTGCGCTGCCAAATGTAATCTATAACTGCTGACAGGTGGAAGTAAATTGTGCAAGTCTTATTTTATAAGGAAACAAGACGAACATATATCAACTAATATGCCCATTCTCTTATCATTTATCCATCAACCAGATAAATCAGAGATCTTACAGTATATGTTGTATATGCAAAGATTGTACAACAGACTGCTAAATTCAAGTTGCATGTGTAACATATTTTCTTGCATTTGATATTTTAAAGTGATTTTCTTTGTACTTATAAACAATGTAACTCAGTTTTCTTATAATCCCATATACCCATACACATATATAAGAAACAAAAAAAATACGTCAAAAGAAGTCTGTATATGCATATTGAAATGAGAATATAAAGTAGGGTAAATTGCTGTTCTTTTGCATGGTTCTTCAAGACGAGTCTTCATAGAGGACAAAATTCCAAAGTAATGGATGTCAAAAAAGGATAACAAAACTCTAAAATTAACGTATCTTCTATAACAAAAAATGACTAAAGCATTTACAGTTTCAACAAACTGAAATTCACCTTACAGAACATCACAACTTTAACATGGTTTTATTAGTTTTCCTGCTGGCATGGTTGATGTTGATGATAACCATGCCTGTTTATACTTACATACACACTTTCTTTCACTGACTGCCCTAAACATGCCACAAAGAACAATGAAGATGTCCTCCTAATTTAGGAAGGAATCTTTCCAATTTTTGACACACACTTCATTAGAAGAATTGAATCCCAATCCAGATAGCTGGCCTTCTTCCACTAGCTTACAGAAATAAATAAATAGGGTCTCTAAAGAATGAATGACTGTAAAATGAATCTATATGCATATTTTTGCAAGACAAACATTGAGCAAAACTGAGACTCAAGCTAACAGAAATGAAGAAAAATACATGGGTATATGACTTCTGAAGCCAACTGGCATAGCCAATTAAATAAATAAGAGACCATTAAAGAGCCATGACAACTGTGGTTTTGGCAGAAGTTCCAGTTCTCATGGAATATACAAAACAACATTTTAACTAAAAAGTCTGATGGGAAAACTCAACTTCCAAAAAGAATCAAAATCTCCCTCTGCTGGGAAGATGAAATCTGCAACTACTAAAATAATTTCCAATGTCAAGGTTGAAAAGAACTATGATTTTAGTAATGCTTTAATTAGTGTAATTATAGATGAGCTAGGATTTTGGCTCCATATATTTAGAAAAGTTATCTCATCTCCTGTTTTTGTCAGCTACTTACAGCTGACATAAGTCAAAATATAGTTTAAAAAAGAGGAAAAGTAAACAAATAGAAACAAATAAATTATTAAAATTAATGAAATGATGCAATGGAAAGAGAAACTGCTAAGGTAATTGAAAGGTAATAATGATCAAATGTAAAAATTTAACTGCCTTTTTATATGGCACATTCTTATGTACGTGACATTCTTTGTCTCCTGCAGAGGAAGAAACATCTATCCACTTTTAACATACCCCCAATTTACATTCACTGTTTAATTTGGAATAAATAATTTTTCTTGTAATGTAAGATACACAAAAAGCTAAGGCAGATTTTCTGTTCTATGTGACTAGAGCTTTCCTGTATGAGATTCCTATGAGGTAACAATTGGACAGCTGAACTGTAAAGAACCAGAGGAGGTTTTTCTTTTTCTTTAGGAAAAATGATATAAGAGAATATCTGCAATCACACTCAAATCTTAATTATATGGTTTAGACCTGAAGTATACTTCCTGTAACCATTACCACGCTACACACGTAGAAATAAAAAAAGGACCTGAGATTCTGCTAAACTTATTTCAGTTAAACTGTGAGAGACCTGAAAAACATTTCTTTTACATGTGTATTTTTGTTGTTACTTTGCCTCTTAGGATTTTTTTCTTGGAGAAGGCATGGAGGAGAGAAGGTGAAGTAAAGTCGAAAAAAAACCCCAAACCTAAAAGCTACTATAATAGGTCAGTGCTGATTTCAACTTACATTTCAATGCAACTTATTTGCCCTGGTGCCCATCCCCTATCAAAAGCAGAGTGTGAGCTGAGGACTGCTGCCCAGAATGCCCGTGACTCAGTTTCTGAGAGATTCACCGGATCTAAACAAATGTCTGAAAACACCTATCATTAATATTTGGTGGGGTGTTTACATATGGAGGCCAGCAAGACTCTGAAACACAGTCACAATTTCACATTGATTTCAGGAAAGAAGGGATTTCCCTTTTGGCTTTTATATTCTCGATGTTAGTTCCTCTGCAAACATCGATGGTAAGATTCATTCATATGTCTCACCACGGATTGAAAGAACCAGCTATTATTTGTGAAGCACACGGAAGATGCTGTTTTTTGAAATAATTCATTGCAGTGATACTTATTACAATAGTGTGCATTACGCAGCTCAGTACAGAGCCCGTCCTTAGCAGAATACAAATAAATCTATGATATAACTGTAGATAACTGCCTGCAGTGGTATTAAAAGCCTGCTGTTTCTTCAGCAGCTCCTGCAAGCAGAGTGCTGTTTAAGGGAACAGAATAATAGTTGTGGCTGGACCCTTTAACAAGAGGCAGCATACTTTTGCGCTACATCAATCGTCAGACCCCCACATGCTGGAGAATCATTGCTACTGGTGCAATCAGTCGAGCAGTTAGGAACGATAATGACATTACGGCTAATGCTTCTTTACAGTCACGCTTTATATATAGACATGCATATATGTATACATATACATATATACACACACACACACACAAGATATGGCCTGTTTTAGCTCTAGCCATTTTATGTGCTTCCTCCAACTTAGTTTTACAAACTAGACAGGCTGGGCCCACTATTATGGACAGAGACACCCACCCACAAATGACAGCAGTTCATTACAACTTGCTAAACTAAAATCACTGAAATATAAATACCATGACAAAATCTCTTAAAAGATACATTTTTCAGATGAAAGACAGTTCTTCTTATATTTTTCAGCTTATTAGAGGTACTATTCTAAATAAGAGTAGGTACAATTTGATTTGAACCAAAAAAAAAAAAATCTTTCTTGATAACTGAAGGCTATGTTCCCCATGGGATACTTGGAAACTCCTTTACATGTCAGAGGCTTTGCCTTTTGGCCAGCATTACACTAACTGGATCTCTGACCAAAGTGAAGTGGATATAACTCCCACCAGTCTGGTCTCCCTGGTTCCTCAAATGTCGAGGAGGCAGTAAGCAAGAGTTTGCAAGATATGTTTCCCCCCAGGATGATCTCATTACACGTACTGTTTGAAGCACACAGGATCTGAACATGAGAGCTCCTCGTGAAATTGATAACAAATAGCTCCTTGGAGAGATTTCATCTCCTTTCATGTTTAAGAAAAAAAAAAAGGAAAAATAAACAGCCTATTTTCCTCAAAACTACTCTTTTAAAGGCATGAAGCTAATTATTTTCTCATTGCTTAAACTCCACAAATGATGACATAGTTTTCAGTGACTGAGCTGGGTGCATTAGCTTTCATTAATGAAATACTCCTTCACACAACGCTTCAAAACCAGGACTGGATGAGTCTGTAATTGGTTGAGTCCTTTCCATACATTTTTCTTCCAGTAATACTCCAGTGTATACTGACCAAAACTGAACACAAAAAAGGTAAATTAACAGCAAATATGCATTATTGCAGAAATAGAAATGAAGTTCTGGGAAGATTCTGCAGCAATATTTGATACTATTCACTGATAGTACTAATCTCACTGTACAACCACTGGAAATGCATCACTGCAAATGACTGAATATGGTCGCCCTTATTCTTATGTTTGTAAAATGAATATAATAATAAATCTCTAAGATTTGGCTTTCAATGACACATTTCCTCCTCTGATCTTATGAAAGTCCTAGTGTTAATAAAGCAACAAACAAGACATCGTTTCATCCTCTACACAATGCTCTGCAACTTTCTCATAACACTAGAATTCACTACTGTTTCAGATTTGATAAACCTTATGGCCTTATGTACTTTTCCCACACATAACCAAGAACGGGTATACCTCTGGCAAGTGATAGCACAGAAGCCTCTGTTTTATGATTTTCCTGCAGTGATATTTTCTAGGAAATGGGATACATGGGTAAGAAATATTTTCCCCATTAGGAATATGATGGGGGGGGGGGGGGGGGGGGGGGGAGGAGAGAGAGACATCTAACCTTTGAGGGGGAAAAAAAAAGACAAGTAAACTAAGAAGCATTGTAGCTGCAAGAAAAAAGGAAAGAACAAAAAACAATCATAGAAATAAGGGAAGTAAGATGGGAAAAGGCAGAGAATAGTAGGAATACAGAAAGAAATACTTTCTGAAAAAAAGGAATTAATAGAAGGCAAAAAATATGGGTAGTATAAAAGAAAGACACATGAAAATACATAGAAGGCTGAAATCGAAAAAAAAAAAGAAAAAGGAAGAATGTAAAAATATCCTAGCAGTCAAACTGAAACCTGGAAAAAAAGGAACCTATCTTGGAAGTAGAATGGCTTTTCATGAAACAAAAATTATTTGTATTTTTGTTTTTCCTGTTGTGTGGCCAAAATTTCAGTTTTCTATAAATAGTATAATACATAACTGGAGTGCTGGTCACACGTAAGTAAGTCTAACCCTAACACAGAACAATACATAATACTCCAAAAATACTCAGGTGTGAGTGCCAATGTCCAGCAGCCTTCATATGTAGAACAGTTGGACTAGATGACAGTTGTAGGTCCCTTCAAATTGAACTATTCCAGTCTATGCTATTCTACTCTATGCTATTCTATTCTATGCTATGCTAACAAAAATGAGCTCTGCCTCTCAATATGTCTCCAACTCTGCTCCCTTTTAAGTAGAAAAATTATATTATAGGAACAGATGTGCTCTTCTTCTTCCCAGGGGTCACATCTTGGCCTTTTGTACACGATAATCCTTCAGTTACTTATGTTTTTTCCCCTCAGGATGTGTTTAAAAATATACTGGAATGTTTTCACCTTGCTCTCCATATCTTCCAGATGACATTTAGGTAAATATGAAAAAAGACAGTAAACCATAATATTCTAATTAAATATCTGTTCTATCAGCTCTAACATCCCACTCTGACATACTGTCTCCAAGTATCCATCTTCATAGAAGATAAAACACTTTGTTTTCCACATACTCTGGATTTGATAAATTGAGATAATAATTTACAATGAAAAGTGAATTGTTCACAATGCTTCCTATACTCTGTGGAAAAAGAGCATGTTATCTTTGAAATGCGTGTGAACAAGTGATTTGCCCTATATATTTTTAAATGGTCTACAATGTCAAGTTGGCCCTCTGTCTAATGCTTTCATGAATGATAACAACAAAACATTTATCTTGGACTTTCTCTCAGCTTTGTTTGACTTTTTCACACCATAGATGCTTTCACTCTGAAAAATCTTCCTGCTTTCCCTTATTTCTTGCTGAAGTAATCACAGAAACATTTAGGTTGGAAAAGACCCTTAAGATCATCAAGTCCAACCATAAATCTAACGCTGCCAAGTCCACCACTAAACCATATCCCTAAGTGCCACATCTACATCTCTTTTAAATATCTCCAGGGATGGTGACTCAACCACGTCCCTGGGCAGCCT
>NW_008824196.1:1521330-1536670 GCF_000699105.1 Pygoscelis adeliae
GCCTCACCAGTGCCGAGTACAGGGGCACGATCACTTCCCTACTCCTGCTGGCCACACCATTTCTGATACAGGCCAGGATGCCATTGGCCTTCTTGGCCGCCTGGACACACTGCCGGCTCATGTTCAGCCGGCTGTCAACCAGCACCCCCAGGTCCTTTTCCGCCAGGCAGCTTTCCATGGGGTTGTGATCCAAGTGACCCAACACTTAGCCTTGTTCAATCTCATACAGCTGGCCTCAGCCTATCGACCCACCCTGTCCCGATCCCTCTGTAGAATCTTCTTACCCTCAAGCAGATCAACACTCCCACCCAACTTGGTGTCATCTGCAAACTTACTGAGGGTGCACTTGATCCCCTCATCCAGATCATTGATAAAGATATTGAACAGAACTGTCCCCAATACTGAGCCCTGGGGAACACCACTTGTGACTGGCTGCCAACTGGATTGAACTCCATTCACCACAACTCTCTGGGCCCGGCCGTCCACCCAGTTTTTTACCCAGTGAAGAGTACACCTGTCCAAGCCATGAGCAGCCAGCTTCTCCAGGAGAATGCTGTGCAAAACGGTATCAAAGGCTTTACTAAAGTCCGGGTAACAACATCCTCAGCCTTTCCCTTGTCCACTAAGCGGGTCATCTTGTCATAGAAGGAGAGCAGGTTAGGCAAGCTGAAGTATTTCAGCAAACCACTGGAACTTAGTTAACTATTTTGTTAGTGAAATAAGGTATTTTTCAATGAATCACAGCAAATTTGTTAACTCAATCAGCTGTTGTTTTTAAAAAAATGAAATAGATGTGATTTCTCTCATATGTGGGATAACATTTTGCGTATACTCATGTTCTTTTCCAGATTTCTATTGATCTGCTTTAATAATATTATCTGAAGTCTATCCTGAGGATCTGGGAAAAAGTGGATACTAATGAACAAAGATCTAGGACTAATGATCTTTTACTTAAACTAGCACTCACTGCAAACTGCTGATTTAGGGAAAAGAAAAAAAAAATCCTGTTAATATTTGCATGAACTGTGATAAACTGGAGACATCACAGAGCTGTGAGATTTCTTTTGGAGAAGCAAGAAAGAAGCAATAACCTCTTACTGACTATTAGACTTGACAGCACCATGATCTTTTTTATCTGTGTGTAGGACAAGAGGGATTTGGTTCATTTTTGCCCATTGCTAATGTTTGGTTTTTATAATGAAAGCAAAACTCTTTATTAACCTCCATACTTCTACATTTTTGCAATATATTAAGGTAAATACAATGGTACGATTTCAAAATGTGAAGCAGTGATGGAGCAAAAAAATAAAACAGTGAGTAAAACCCAGCACTTACTTAACAAATTTATTTTAATTACATTTACCTTAATTTAATCATAACATTACTCCCCTCCTGCAGGACCTACATCACCATATACCAGGGCACGCATGCTTACATATGCTCTCTCATGCACACTGTTCCTAAAATTCTAAGCTAAGATACAGTGCATTTTGGAAAAAGTATATATATTTGATGTCTTTATCACAAGGTAACACAAAATAATCTAAAATATGAGTGATACATATGTAAAAAAAATCCAAAGAATTTGTAAATTTTTCAATATTTATAACTTATAGTTGATGTTCACCTTAATTTCATAATATATCTTAATATTTTCCCTGCATTAGAGCTCAATTTATAAAATCCCTTTCTGAACAGCTTTACTTGCAGTATCAAATCCTACTAATTACCTGAATGCATGTAATGCTTTTTAATTTTATAATTGATTCTACAGGTGTGACTTTAAAGGTTCCACTGCACAGAATCATTAATCTGTCTATGAGGAATTTATTTAAAACTGCTGCTCCTGAAAATTATTTAAACGATAGTAAAAGGAATGAAGCAGCAAAAGTAAACTGTCTTATGTGAATCTTCCATATATACTATAAACATATCTGTAAAACATGGATAAGCCAGTTAAAAGAAATGATCACATGATCTATTTGGCAGCAAGAATTGCTAAATATTAATATTAGAAGGTAAATAAACTTTTGAGTATTTTAACTCTATGAGACCTTTAAGCGTATGAAAAACTGGGTTACCCAATTTCCACTTGATATTCAGAAGCATATGAAAACACAGCATCAGCTTTAACTCCTATTTTCTCACAGAGACACCATTACTGAAAGCCTGCTTCCTCTTTCATTCCTTAGTACACCTTTGGTGCTATTCCACAGGGAAAAAACAAACACACAGAAATAAAAAATATTTACTTAAATGCAGCATAAAGGAAAAAGTCATAGGAAATGTACCTGTAGCACCTTCCACCTTGTGTTCAGGTCTTCTACACAGCTGAGATTGTATTGGGAGAGTTGAATATCGGAGGGAGTGAACTGGTGAGCGAGCTCATTGACTTGATGCACCTTTTCTTTAAGGGGTACAATTTCTGCTCGATAAACCTGTGTGAATTAAATATATAAATAAAAATAAGCACTAACTTAAAAAACTCTTTGCTTTGCTACCAGCTGATTAGTAATATAAAGGTATCCCATGTCAAGCTGAAAGGAAGGAGTGTACTGGTCATGATACAGTTAACAGACTTTTTATGTAACTTCATATGGACTTTAGGTCTCAAGGGTAAGGCCCAGCGTTTCAGAAGGTGATATCCAGTTGGAACCTTCATAGCAATTTTTGGCCAGTTAAGCCAAATCTCTAACCAGCACACCCACTGGGATGTGCACTGCAGAGCATGCTTCTCTCCTGCCTCATCCTTTATGTGTGCGTAGCACATGTTCCTCGGGGTGGATGGGAGCGATAAGTGCTGCTTAACACATGAAAACAGAGGAAGACTGCTATTCCCAAATACAACAAATGAAAAAAGAGAAGCAATGATAAAACTTATTACAGACCTCACTAAGGCCATGATCTTACCCTGGGTATCTTGTGTGTTACAAATAAAAGGTTAGTAATGGGAAATAAAAAAAAAAAATCCTGTTTTTGCTCTGAATCCCAAACTGGCCTACATGACTCTCATTTCAGAAAAAATAAAATAATGTATCTTCTAAGATAACCTTTAAAACTATGCGTAAGAGAAGTCTAGCTAATAATTTCAGTAATGTATATGAAAACCAGAAGCTGCTAGTTACAATTTTCTTGATTTTAAAAGCAACAACATGATGCTGCTGCTTCTATGATGCATCTGGGTAAATTGAGATAAATTCAGGGCATCATGATTCTATCAGAGAGAGGAATCTCTATGAAGATCTTCCATTGTTCCATACCTATCTTTTCTAAGGAGACATTTATGAATCTTTAACATGACAAAATATGTCAAAATGTAACAATGAGCCATTTCTAAGGGACAAATTCTGTCATTTTCAGGAGCACTTTTTATTGCCATATGATGTCTGCATACAAAAGCAGGATAATTCACTTGCTATATTAGTCTTGCTTTCTAGCTCCTTTCTCTCAGCATTTTTAATACAGACCACATGTGGTCTGCATCTCATTTTAGATCATCAAATAACCTGAAATTATTGCCTGGTAATCATTTCATCAACATGTGATGCAAAAAAGGTCAAAAAAGCCCATCTAGTATCTCAGTGAACTTTAAGAGTAAATAGTATGAGGACATTCACAGACATTAGAATGCCATGAACTGCACTAAAATTAAACATAATTGAAAAATTGTTCCTCAAATGTCTTTCAAAACCAGACTTGACTTCCACTAATTATGTTAAATTGCCCTACAACGTAAGGCGTTAGACTGACAGTGGCACTCATGCACAGTGAATGACATTAAAAGTAAATCTGTAAAATACACAATCAGAAGTTATGTGCATTTTGTAAAGGAAAGCGCAGAGAACAATGCAAGTGCCATGATGTGAGAGAAGAGGCATGCATCAAGTTCATGACATAACAGTTGTCTTCTCCACTTCACCAGTTTTATACCACTGGAACACAACTGACATTACCGGAGAGAATACTGATTTACAGTGTAGCGTAGAGCAAGGTCTGCAATACAAAGAAAAGGAAAAGAGCTCGCATGTTTGGGTTATCCCACAGAGTTATACATGTGCTTACCCTGATCATTTTAGTTAGTAACTGAGTTCAGAGAACAAACAACATGCTTTAAAAATAGACATTTGTTCTGGTAAGGTAAGGCCTCAAAGGCTGAAGAGATATATATACCATTGTGTGAACGCTTCATTTGCAAATAGTTATTTTACTGCTTTTTTTCTGTGTTCTGTTAGTTTCAGTGGCCAAAGGTCCTCAGCTGTGACTCTGTGGCTTATACTTGGGATGGTCAACTCGGTTCCTCCAGTGTTGCTTGTTTTCCAAGATGAGAGAACACCTCTCAGTTAGTGTTACCAATGCCCATGTTGTATATAAATATACATGTGTATATATTTTTATATATTATTATATATAATAATAAAAATAATATATAATAAAAAGTAAAAATTCTATATGCTAAATATATCTATATAAAATAAAAAATACTGATAGAATAAATGCAGATCAATGGATGCAAAGATCAGTTCCCACACTACAATGCACTTTAATGCAGTTCCTGCATTAAACCAAGTTAATTTTCTATTAATTCGTATGGCAATAGGATCAGGCTTTGACTGAAAACTTCATTGCTTAGGCAAAGCACACAGGCCTCACCTTATAAACCACTTGTTTTTAAACATATACTTAAGTATCTGGCTGATTTCAGACCAATTATTTGTATCTGCAATGTTGACGTGAAAGTACTGGTCTCACCTGAAGATTGACATAAATGATTATGTAAATCACACAATCATTATACCTAAATTAAGGTGAAATAGAAGATCCTTCATAATTAGTCAACATGTTTTCGACTGTAAATTATTTTACAGAGCAGAAAGGCTAAGGCACAGAAGCAAGTCACAAGAAAAGAAATCAAATCATAGAAATACATATGAAAGTAAAAAATAAAACTTATCTTCCACCCCCTCTTCAATTGATGTCTTTATTAATTGCTTTTTTCTGCTGCAAGGATACTGATTTTTGCAGCGTTATGCTAAATTTCCAACGTACAAAATAGAACAGCCTTTTCACCATCTTTAAATTCGATATTCTGTATTCTATTATTACTAAGCCTGAATTTTTACTAGCATTTTTATTAGTTAGACAAATCAAAACATAAGAAACAGCAACAACAAAAAAGGAATGCTAGTCAATGCACAGCTATCTGATTAATGCCAGTAAGCTTACAATTAAAAACTGTAGACAGAAAAGAAAAAATTCTCCATAGAAAGATTTGGCATACGACATTGTATGATTAAAAAGGTCAGAGATTATAAGGCTGTGTTAAGCAATAGTTTATCACAGACAGCCAGTCCACCAGTCAACATACACGAGTCTAGAGCTAGGTTTTTTTTTCAGAGTAAGTGAAATTCAATGCGAGTTGTTTTTTTTTTTTCCAACAAGTGTTTAAACAAGTTTAATAAATAGTAATAATTTCTATATCTTCTACAGTACTTGTCATCTGTAGAAGCAGAAATTTAGAATTTCTACTGGACTGTGATCTTCATCAGTATGATTTAAATGTTTTACAGAAGTAGTTATATTTTTAATAATCAGTTTGTATAGTATAAAACTGATTAATTTTTCTATTTTTTTCCTTCTGCATAAAAAATACTATACATATCACAGGTTTATATCAAAAAAATTTAGAGAACTATATCACTGGTAATTTAAAAACAAACATACATGGTGAGTAGTGTACCATTACCACAAGGAGACCTATTTGAACCAATTAAATTGCTCCGGATGTAAATGATTTCTCAGTGTGAACAGCGATAGGAGAAACAGCCCCAGATTATCTTCATTATAACTGTCTGTCCTGGTTTCGGCAGGGATAGAGTCAATTTCCTTCCTAGTAGCTGGTACAGTGCTGTGCTTTGGATTTAGGATGAGAACAAGGTTGATAACACACCGATGTTTTAGTTGTGGCTAGGTAATGCCTACACTAGCCAACGACTTTTTAGTTTTCCATGCTCTACCGACTGAGAAGGCTGGAGGGGCACAAGA
Organism: Pygoscelis adeliae; assembly: GCF_000699105.1. Classification (NCBI taxonomy): domain Eukaryota; kingdom Metazoa; phylum Chordata; class Aves; order Sphenisciformes; family Spheniscidae; genus Pygoscelis; species Pygoscelis adeliae. Next base: position 1,527,373 of record NW_008824196.1, read on the forward strand.
AGCTGGGAGGGGGCACAGCCAAACTGGCCAAAGAAACATTCCATATCATGTGACATCATGCTCAGTACATAAACTGGGGGAAGAAGAAGGAAGGGGGGGATGTTCGGAGTGACGGCGGTTGTCTTCCTAAGTACCCATTATGCGTGATGGAGCCCTGCTTTCCTGGAGATGGCTGAACACCTGCCTGCCCATGGGAAGGAGTGAATGAATTCCTTGTCTTGCTTTGCTTGTGTGCATATGGCTTTTGCTTTACCTATTAAACTGTCTTTATCTCAACCCACTTTTACCCTTCCGATTCTCTCCCCCATCCCACTGGGAGGGAGGGAGCGAGCGGCTGCGGGGTGCTTAGTTGCCGGCTTGCCGGCTGAGGTTAAACCACAACACTGTCCTTACACAAGAAAGAATTTCAATAGTATGTATACTGTAGGTGGTAGAATGGATTTTAAATGATCCGTTCAGTCCTGCTAGAAAATATTTTAGAATGCCTTGGAAAATTAGCAAGAACTCTAGAAGACGCATACCACAGACACCCTAACCAGCCAAATATTAAAGTCTAGAACATACAGTGGCCATAATCGGTCAGATGAAAAGCTCATCTCGCCCAGTCCCTTGTCTGGTAGTAGCCAATACAATTGCTTAGGGAAGAAGGTAAGGGAAAGCATCAGCTTCCCTGCTCCTTGCTGTGCTCTTCCAGCTCAGCAATTTGGGTCTCAGAGATTCTGGAGCCATAAGCTGTATTTCTATGTCAATCAGATCTTGATGGATTCATCTTCCATGAAATTATCTACTTGATTTTTTAACTGACATAGGCTTTTACCATCCAAAATACTCTACGGTCAGCTCAATATTTAGGTTGAAGAACCACCTCTTTTTTTCTTTTTTTAAACCTATCACTTGAGACCGTCCCTAATTCTTAGCTCATGAGAGACAGTGATCAACCATTCCTAATTGTCTTTCTTTGTGCCGCTACAGATTCTACAAACCATCATATTTTTTCCCTTCTCCCATGTTTAAGATACAAAGATCGAGATATATTCGATTAAATGTGGATATCTATAAGGTATTTACATCTGAGCAAGTCGCCATATGGTCCCTTTATCTTCAGTAGCTAATCAAAAACAAGAATTGGATATAACGTAAGGTTTTACTATAGGATGGCATGAATCACCTTCTGAATTGCAACAACTGAAATAAGCAGATTTTCATTGACTGTATTGGGACTCACACGCAGACTGCTACCCAGCAGATGTGAAATTACACAAGACAAACCCCACTCCTACCCCATTTATTCTGTCCTTGTATAGGAGCTTTCCATACCTTTTATCTAATCTGCTATAATCTTTTTTAGATTGGGGATCCAAACCACTGCCTACGATATACATGATATGGGTACAACAGGGACTTACACCATGGCATCATGATATTTTCTGCTTTTTCAGTAATTCCTAGCATTTCATTTGGCTTTCTGAACAATCCTGAGTATTGATGTGATGTTTTCAGAGGACTGTCTGTTATGATTCCAAGATCTCTTTCATGAGTGCTAAAGGAATGTTTAAAAGAGCTAAAGGAAAGCTTATTACTGTGCATGTAAAGTTGGGATAGTTTTTTCCACATGCATCGCTTGAGATTTATCAGCACTCGATTTCATCTGCCATCACTTTGCTGCCAGCCAGTAATGTGAGGTTTTTCTATAGCTGTTTGCAATCTGTCCTCATCTTAAGTACTTTGAATAGGTTTGTATCATCAACAAGATGTGCTGCTGCATTATTAATTTTCCTTTCCAACTCGTTTATGTACATGCTGGACAGAGTAGACCTTCTGGAGCACAAACAATCATCTCCCTCATTGGGAAAACTGACCTCTGCCTTTTGTTTTCCATCTTTTACAGGAAATAACCAGATAATTGGTTATTTATCCACATGAAGACCTTCTCTGTTATCCCACAGGAACTTATTTTCTTTGCTGAAAGAAGAGGTCTTATAAGAGTCCATTTTAGTGGTATGGATTTGTTTTCAGTTTCCAGTGTAGTGTCTCCATGCTGTCTTCACACACTTTGCCCTTTTGGTTCCTTTTCAGCAGGCTTCCTCATTTGTGTGTAACTTCGTTTCTGAAAACTGAATATTGCTGTGGTGGATTTTCTGGGTTATTTTTTGTCCCTGCAGAGATGCTGACCTTTAGTTCATAATGATCCCCATTATGATAGCAATGGTTTGAACTTGCACTGCTCAGTACCAAGCCAAATATCTTCCTTACTGGTTGTCCTCTTGGTGTTTCCTAACATTACATATTTTCTATTTAGGGCTGGAACTTCAAATCCAAAAGGATTTTAGGCTAGTGTCTGTAACTGCAGATTGGCTTCTTACGTATTTTAGAATATGCAGGCTAAGTCCCCCCAGATTATTTGCAGGTCCTTTTCTGCATATTTTCCATTAAATTTGCTTGTGCTTTGTGTATCCTGTTCCAAGGTAGTAAAAGCCACCACATAGTCCTCACCTTTTTCCAGAATACCTACTCTATTAATGAAAATTTGATGATTTGTTTAAATATGATTAGGGTTTTTTAAGATGTCCTCCCTTCCACATTTCACATAACATACTGGTGGTTTTTTTTCCTTTCTTTCTTTTATTTAGTGATCCCTAACACATAGAAGAGCATTGACTTCCTCTTTGGAAGGCTGCCCCATGTTCAGAAGAGATATAAAATAAAAAAATTTCTAGGTCTTTATATTTAAAGATTCACCAAAGGGAGATGGCTTTTGTCAATGCCATGAAAAGGTGGTTGGTTTTTTTTTTTAGAATCCATAAATCAGTTCCATGAAATCTGAAAGGAAATTCATGAATCATTTGAGTGGAAGAGTAAATAAATAGTAAACAAGCTTATTTCAATAACAATAGAGATATTATATACTTTACTAGCTTCAGGGAGCTTCCATCGCAAAATTCATAACTGAAAATTCAGGAAGGAACTCTACAATGCACATTTTCCATTTCTTAACCACTCTCTCCCTCAACCACATGTGCCACAGCTCGCTAACAAGTCAAACACAGAATTCAGGAATCCAACCAAAATTAAATCAAGTGCCTGTAACTTCTGGCCCACTGGAGTTAATGGAATAGTGTGACTTAATCTCACTATGCCACTTGGAAAATAAACCCTGAAGATGAAGTGTATTATCCGAACAGTACTTGTTGCTTATGCAGAGAAAAATTAAAATACAGGCTGGCTGTTGTTTATTGTTTGTTACTGTAAAATGCCAGTGGGTCATTAAAATTGCTTTTTACTCTTACTGTGTTTGTTGCTACTGATCCCAACACCTACCATATATGTTTAGATGTAGTCCAGAACAGACAACCTCAGTGCCTTGTCAGAACAAATAGCAATTATGCAGTTGTACTGAGAGCAAGAAATCATCATTGCTTAGCATTCACCACACTGATAAAAGGAAAATAACAGCATACACATATGAAGTCATATATTCTTATATACACCTCAGTAGTACTGAGACTGAGTTTAGCTGTATTTGTCTTAAAAATTGTATTAAATTTGTTTTTAAAATTGTATTAAATAAACAGATGCCACCTAATAATTACTTATTTGCAATTGTTACACAATTGTTCAATCCCAAAGTTAAAGCAAGTAATTGAGCTTTTCAGTTATGATTTAAAATACAGTCAACTATTCCTATTGGCTCCTACTTATCTGAAATATTTCTGCAGTGAAAAATAGCTTGGGAGCAGATTCATTTTTTGTGTTACTTTTGTCCTTCATGTAGCCTTAACAACACTTGGACTTCGTTTACGAGTTTAGAAAAATCTCTGTGAGACCACGTATAAACAATTACACTACAGCTACAGTGTAACATTGCTTTCCAACTATATTGTCCTCATCCTGAACACATTAGTAAAGATCAAGACTCATCAACATTTCCCATACTCATGGAAGGAGGGACCATGAATCTCGGCAGTGCATATACAGTAATACCCTTCTCTTGTTGGAAAGAGAAGTTAAAGGAGACAAAGTGCCTTTCACCAATGCACCAAATACTTTAAATGTTCAACACTAGCTTCTGGAAATGAGTCTCCATCTTTTTGGTTATGGGTGAAACAGGCACAGATGCATGTCTAAGATGTTAAAGGCAATTTGGTGTAATGTCTACTTTTTCTTCTCATTTTTTATGGACTGGCAGTTACAGCAACACCAGGCTTTGATTTGAACACTATATAGGTTTGCTCTGAGCACAACATGGGAAATCAAAACTGATCTCCCAGAGACAGTAAATACAAGACTTCGATAGGTAGTATCCTCTTTCACTAAAGTTCATTTTTTACAAGCCTCAACCCAAGGAATTTAAAACATGTCTTATTATCCTTTTAAAAAGGAAGGGGGAAAAACCCAAATAAAAATAGCAATAATTTGAAAATCATGACAAGCCATCTCTAGTTTTCCAGCAATGGTATTTACTATTTAGGCAGTCCACATCTAGACTTTATATAGGGCTAAACATTGTAGCAGCTATATTTAGAAAAAAAATGTTTTGCACTTCCTAATAAACTTTTCAAGAGCATGCAGGTTTGGACATCTAGAAAAGTGAAGGCTAGAACACAAATTTCTTACTGTTATTAGTGATTAAATGCATAAGAGTTTCTATGTATTTTTTGTATGTCTACTTGTGAAAATCATTGCAAAGGCATGCACTAAAGAAATGTTTTCACTTTCCCAAAACTCTAAACTGTCCTGAAAAATACACTGTAAAAATGAAAAAAAAAGAAAAAAAAAAAGAAAAAAATATTCTAAGTAGAAAAGACTACTGAGTAATTAGCAAATTGGTTTGTCATCAACTCCTATTTTTGTGGGTGGGTAGTATGACTTTATCGTATTGATGATTCTGTAGACAGGTTATAGCCTAAGAAGATTTAATCAATTATTATAGCATGTCATTTCATTTGAACATACTATTAACTTTAATTATCTCTAAAAGGAAATGATAAATCAAATACCAGATCCAGAACTCCTAAAAATAGAGTTAGCATTGCTATTGCAGAAACATGGAATCACAGAATGGCTGAAGTTGGAAGGCACCTCTTGAGATTACCTAGTCCAGCCCCCCTGCTCAGAGCAGGGCCAGTGAGAAGCAGTTTGCCCAGGACCATGTACAGTCAGGTTTTGAACATCTCCAAGGGTGGAGACTCCACCACCTCTCTGGGCAACCTGTCCCGGTGTTTGACCATCCACAGGTGTCTTCTTGTATTCAGATGGAATTGCATGTTTTTTAATTAGTGCCCATTGCCTCTTGTTCTGTCAGCGGACAGTACTGAGAAGAGTCCGTCTTCCGCTTCTTCATTCCCTCCCATCAGGTATTTGTACACATTGATAAGATCCCGAGCCACCTTTTCTCAAGGCTGAGCAGTCCCAGTTCTCTCAGCCTCTCCTCACAGGAAAGCTGCTTCAGTCCTGTAACCATATTTGTGGCCCTGCACTGGACTTGTTCCAGTGAAGTCCATATCTCTCTTGTACCGGGGAGCCCAGAATTGGACCCAGCACTCCAGATGTGGTCTCACCAGGGCTGAGCAGAGAAGAAGGATCACCTCCCTCAACCCGCTGGCAATGCTCTGCCTAATGCAGCCCAGGATGCTATTGGCCTTCCTGGCCACGAGGGTGTATTTCTGGCTTATGGTCAGCTTTTTTTCTACCAGGACCCCAAGACCCTTCTCTGCAGAGCTGCTTTCTGTCCGATTGGCCCCCAGCGTGTACTGTTGCCTGGGGTTATTTCTCCCAGGACACAGGACTTGGCATTTCTCCTTGTTGAACTTCATGAGATTCCTCTCAGTGTAATTCTCCATCCCGTCAAGGTCCCTCTGAATGGCAGCACAACCATCTGGTGTATTGGCTGTTCCTCCGACTTTTGTATCATCTGGGAACTTACTGAGGGTGCGCTCTGTCCCAGGGTCCAGATCATTAATGCAAATGTTAAATGATATTGACCCAGTATCAACCACTGTGATACCCTACTAATGACTGGCCTCCAATGGAACCTTCTTGTCCTTCATGGGCCTGGAGATGGTTTCAAGGATTAGCTGCTCCATCACCTTCCCAGAGATTGAGGTGAGTCTGACTGACCTGTAGTTCCCTGGGCCCTCCTTCCTGCCCTTCTTGAAGATGACAGTGACACTTGCTCTCTTCCAGAACTCAGGAATCTCTCCCAGTTGCCATGGCCTTTCGAAGACAATTGAGAGTGGCCTCACAATAACATCTGCCAACTCATTCAGCATGCGTGGCTGCATCCCATTGGGACTTATGTATGTCCAGAATTATGAGCATAAAAAGTCCATCCCCTTCTGTGTTCCAGCATGGACGTTTCTGACACTTAATATGAAGCAGATTTCAAGAAAAGGCTAACTGCCTACAAAGAAAGTCTGTTTCCCTGGTCTGTGAGCGGCACTTAAACAGGGCAGTGGCCTCATGCCAGCCTGGCATTTTCTTGAAGAAATATAGAATAGTCTCCCGCTAGCACAGGTCTATATTAAACCTCAAGTCTCATGACAAGTGAAAGAGGCAGAAAAGGACATGTGGCATCGTGATGAAAATATGACATGGCTTAGGGAGAAAAGCCCTCCTGTGTCAGATGAATTTATGTTGTGGGGGTTTTTCATACCAGCAGCAGCTGCAGCTAAATCAGAGCAGGATCCATTTGCACAGTAAGGTGAGCGAGCGGCTGTCCTACACCTGGGCCGCAGCAGGTTCCCAGCGCTGACATTCCTCTACCTCAGCTCCCTTAGTGTCCAAGTGGAGAAGTATTCATGGGCCAGAGCATATCTTCAGGTTTTATATTTAAAGCCGTACAAGGTGGAACCAACTGACATATTCCACCCAGGACAGTTTAACAGTCTCCATATTTTTCATTCAAAATGAGTCCGTTTCTTCTCTGATGGGTTTAGTGTATTCTGACTCAAATTTCATTGAAACCTGGGATTGTCAGATGCTAGCTCAATATGCTACACTTAGCTTCCTTTTAAACTCACACTGTATTTTTATTTGATTCTAGTGCTCCTGGGGACAGGCGCTGTTGAAATAAAATGGATTTTAGCTGATTTGATTTTCCAGCCTATATATTTTTATAAACTCAGAAATGACCAAGCAAGAATGCACTAGAGTAGAATATAAATCCTCTTCTGGGATAAAAATAGTTCAAGTAGAAGACGTCAGGGGAGAAAGAAAATTAAATGCCCTTTAAGTCCTATCCCATTCTGAATTATGTATTTCTGAATCTGATAAAACATTAAATTTTTCAAAAGTTATTTCCTACAATTTGGAAGACTAACTCAGTATTTCCTTAAAAATAAGGTTATTAAAATTGAATAGAACAAATGAAAAATGAACTAATGCCCAGTATTAATTTTCTTCTTTTCTGAACTTTCAAGGGAAAAAGCTATGATTTGTAGCAATGTTATACCTAGAAAAAAAATTATTTAATTATTAGGATGTCTAATTTAATAAACAGAAGCACACTAATAAATAGATGCACATATCCTGACACATAGATCACTTTGTTACTATGAATTTTTGATATTTTTTTTTTAATCAACAGCTGATATGCAGTTTTATGATCCCTGAACAAGTACAACCTATGCTACTGCCTTGCCATTTATTCTGAAATTGTGTTCTCCTCCATGGAGGGGGAAAAGTAAATGAGCAAATTCAGCTTGTAATTCACTCTACTAGAACAACTATAACCATGACATGGCAGAGCCCATCACTCATGTGTGTTCATAAACAGTTCTACACCAACTTTTCCACATAATCGAAGTCAGTTACTCAGTTACTTTGCAACGAAGAAGCCAGTCTGGCAATCAAGAGATGAAGCGCCTAGGAACTGTAAGTAACTTGAATCATTTCAAACTGTAATCTGAAAGTCTAACACACACTACATGAAGGACACAGAAAATATAAAGGAATTTTTACAAAGGAAATTTTTCCTTTAGTATGGTTTCACTCAGCATTATTAAAGCTAAAAGCACTTGAAAAGATATATATGCTTAGTTTGTGAAGCCTCAGCCAAACCTGTTTTTAAACCATTAATAACACATTATCTATCTCTATTAGTCAACTTGTGAACAATGTATATTAGATATATACAAACATAAAAGGTTAAATAACCCATGTTCCTTACCGAAAGCTCTTTCAGGTAATAGAGACTCACAGAAATTCTTGCCCTCAGAAAATAGTTACTACAAAGTAAATCTCTATTGTGTTGTAAAGCAGCATGGTATTTTACAGGCAAATGTTGTATTTCACTGACAAAAAAAGAAAGCAGTTTAAACCCAAAAGATTGCAACAGCTGTATCATGATATTACAAACCACCTCAAGCTTCCAGACATCAGCGGGCAGACCCTGTAGCTCAGGAGGAAAAATATGGATTTCTTGCACAGCCATACAAAAGCTTAGCTTAGACTCTACTAAGATACAGATTGTATTCTGACACTCAACCAACATTAAAACAGTTCAGAAAAGAAGCTTCAGAAACTCCTCCTATCTTTTCTAACAAAAAGCATATACAGATCTTTATTTTAATTTTAAAATAAATCTTTATTTTCTCCTCTCCCCAACATGAAAGACCATGTGTACTTACAATATGCCAACAAGTCTTTAAATTTATCATGTAAATATTTCATAATGTTTAGCTTCACAAAGTTGATAATTATTACCTCTGGCAAGGGGAACAAAGTTTTTCATAGAGCTTAAGGCCAAAAGGAGTTATTACAGTCCACCCAGTCTCTAACCTCCAGAAGAATGCAGGTCAGATGGACTGTTCAAGTGTTCTGCTGAGAGCTATGTTTTCCAATTCTTGAATTAATATTGTAATTCACACCTTCACCTTTTCACCACCACCACTGTATGATGTGTGGGGAGTGGGCATGGGCGGAACCCCAAGTCAAAATCTTGAGGTGGAAATTCCTAGACTTCTTACGTGTAATAAGAACATCCTTCAACAATGCCAGGCAAGGGAATTCAGTTGTAACAGTAGATTTTAGCAAAACATAAGTGAGAACAATTTACTTTTAAAGCTAAATTAGGAAGAAAGAAGACTGAAATAAAATGCTGAAAAGGAGAGAGCTAAATAAAACTTAAAAAATGAAACAAGTCTGGGGTTTTTATAGCAGCACCAGATGCAGGCTGGGAAACAGTGTCAGGAGCAGTGCCCACCTTCCCAGGCATTCAGGCTGAAACCCTTCTGGGTGGCAGGCTGCCCTGCCACGTCTTGAGGGAGAGCAGGCTGCAGTTCTGGGAAAGGAGGAGCTG
>NW_008824196.1:1536688-1538200 GCF_000699105.1 Pygoscelis adeliae
AACTGTCATTCTTAATCCTCTGGATAATCGAACCCAACTAGAATAAAACAATTTGCAGGTAAAAGCTAAAGAGAATAAAAATAATTTGAGTGGCATTGCCGTCTGGACAAATTAGTTTACTGATTCAGATGCCCTATTCCTAAATTGAGGATAATACTACTTCTATTGCAGTTTCAGAAAGAAGCTGAGAAGATTAACTCATACTGTCTGGAACATGAGAAGCACTATAAAAGTGCTAAGTAGCAATTATAAAGTTTTATTATGTGTTAACCTTGGATAAAAAAAAAAGAAATGAAACTCTATTAGGCTTTAAATATATAAAGATTAAAATGAGAATAGTATAGCTCAATGGGTTACTGATAAACATCCCAGGCAATCTAACATTCATTGCACTCCCTATTTCAAGCAGTCCCTAAATAATTACTGTGTACCAGCATATGAGCTTGATAAATTGATTTTATTTTGCTCATTGATTTGCTCATGTCATAGTAATGTTATCGTTACAGAATCTGCACACTTGATAGTTATAACAGCAAAATACATTCCCAGGAATAGGAGAGTCACTGTTTTAAGAAAAGATTTCATTAAAAACATAATACTGGCAGACTTCTCTTCATGGAAGCAATTGCCTCCTCACAGAAAGCAGACAACATTAAAAATTAATTTCTAGCACTCCTTCTCCCTTTTCCCTCCTTTCCTGTCTTACTGACCATACATGTCTCTGGTTATATATTCACTTCTGGTATGTCTTTTTGCTTTATGTAGAAATGTTTCAATAGCAGACTATATATAGCAGATCAGATTTCTGTTATAAATACTCCTTGGATATACTTTTTCTCCCTTTAGACACCCCTGTCCCTGAGCCACACTTACTTAGGAAAGCCTGAATAAAATGGTCCCATGGTAAAAAGAAAAGTGTTACTCGCATTGTAATTTTTTTCCTTGGATAAATATTTACATTTCCAGGTTATTAGAGTGTCCTGGTTTTGGCAGGGATAGTGTTATAAATACTCCTTGGATATACTTTTTCTCCCTTTAGACACCCCTGTCCCTGAGCCACACTTACTTAGGAAAGCCTGAATAAAATGGTCCCATGGTAAAAAGAAAAGTGTTACTCGCATTGTAATTTTTTTCCTTGGATAAATATTTACATTTCCAGGTTATTAGAGTGTCCTGGTTTTGGCAGGGATAGAGTTTATTTCCTTCCTAGTAGCTGGTACAGTGCTGTGGTTTGGATTTAGGACCAGAACAAAGTTGATAAGGCACCGATGTTTTAGTTGTTGCTAGGTAGTGCTTACACTAGCCAAGGACTTTTCAGTTTTCCATGCTCTACCGACTGAGAAGGCTGCAGGTGCACAAGAAGCTGGGAGGGGGCACAGCCAAACTGGCCAAAGAAACATTCCATATCATGTGACATCATGCTCAGTACATAAACTGGGGAAAGCTGGCCGGGGGGGGCTGCTGCTCAGGGACTGGCTGGGCATTGGTTGGTGGGTGGTGAGCAATTGCACT
>NW_008824196.1:1543843-1593182 GCF_000699105.1 Pygoscelis adeliae
CGGGGACTGGCTGGGCATCGGTCAGCAGGTGGTGAGCAATTGCACTGTGCATCACTTGCTTTGTGTATTATTATTATTATTATTATTATATTATCATTTTATTTCAATTATTAAACTGTTTTTATCTCAACCCACGAGTTTTTCTCACTTGTGCTCTTCCAATTCTCTCCCCCATCCCACCAGGGGCCGGGGGGGAGTGAGCGAGTGGCTGCGTTGTGCTCACTTGCCGACTGAGGTTAAACCACGACAAGAAAAGAAGACTTTTGAACAGAATCACAACAGTTCAAGAGCACCTTTGATTTAATGTCATGTCCAGGAATGCTAATACTTGATCATCAGACTAGTATCTATCTGTGCTGTTCTTATATGACAAACTTAAAACAAAACAAAAAGCCATGTTAAATGCTAGAGTCCGTGCAATAACCACGGACTCTAGCCACTTAGGTATTTAAACATTAATGTTTAAGTCTCCTTCTAAAAGCTCAAGTCCCATTCTTATTTCTGATAAACTGATAAAGAGCAAGCTCTTAAAAATATTCTGGTCTGACCTCAATTCTGAACTTCAGAGGCATAAAACGACAGATAAGTCTTTATACATGTATTAGCTCTCTCAGCAGGTTATCGGGAACCAAGATCAGAGATTACCAATACTTAAAAAGTCAAATTCTGCCTGCAGATGTGCATGTTGAGCTCCCACTGAAATCAGCAGGGTGAGTTCATACACGGAAAAATTTGGCTCTGAATGAAATCTGTTGATCTAATAATAGCATGTTCTGCCAAACAGGGTTGGGGATAGAAAAGATTTTGACTTTTTACCTGTCACCTTTTTTTCTTCTCTAGAGTTCAGGAATTTTTCTGCACTTACTGTCAGGGAAAAGTTAACAGTATTATTTAGCCCAAAGGTCCTTAACCAAAGAGAAAATAGTTAATCTGTTCTATTAATAATTGTGTTAATACAATTAACAGAAATCTGGTGTAAATCAGGTGAAATCTGGTGCAGATCTTTCCCAGGCGCTGGTTCTTTTGCAAAACGGTCTACAAGAGGCTGTTTCTCACACTAGTTGTTGTGATTCCCAAAATAGTTAATTAAAGAATACTCATTTTTTTGTTTGTTCTTTGTTAGCAGAGCAACATTAATGTTTCTGTATCTTAATTATGCTACTGTTTCCCAATAAGTAGTATGGTCAAGGGCAGTCTTACTTTTAAAAAACTACTCTAAGATTTCACTTCTCTGCCTGCTCATAATTTTCTTATTATCCTTATGTAAAAAAGATTTTGTACTCTCCCTTAAAATAGGTAGCTTGACATAGACAAAAAAGCTATGTAATCTAGACTCCATAAAACATTCACTATAATTAAAGTGGTAGCATCTAAATGTGAGATCAGAAATGTATAGCTTATTGCAAAAGGAGTCAGCAGAAGGAATGATGATTTGCTTCAGGTATTTAAAATGGGCTTAGATATGGGCTATTGCCATAGTTATTGCCATAACAAACTCTCCAATCTTATGTGACTGATTATATAGCAACAACATAAGGCAGATGAGACTTTTAGATTAAATTTGTATCATCAGTTGCAAATACATGACTATTACATATTCAATAACCACTTGTGAATATATTTCTTTTCATGTGAGAAAATAAATTGATTCATAAGCTGTTAAAATGAGATTAGGAGACCACAGGACACAACTGAGTAACTTTCATCTCCTACAAGCTAAGAAGCATAGCAGAACTAACTTCAGCTGGTACAACTACATGCTCGAGCACTCCATGGTTTTTAACTCAATTTCATATTTAAAACAAACCTTAGAAAATTAAACTTGCCTCCAATAGTGATAACCAAAAAACCCTACTAAATTCTCTGTTGTATAAAACTACACTTAAAAAAAGGTAAAAACAATATACCAGGCTGTACAAACAATTAGGTAATGTCGTTAGCTGAAGTGTCTTTGATGTTTTACAACATCCTGAAAGTTGACCCGTTAACAAATTCAACAAACTTCAACTATTGCTTTCATCATAGCAAACTCCACAAAATTTTAGATTCACAGAAATATTATATATAATAAGGACATCTGTAGGATGTCAAAGCATTCCAGTGAATTTAAATAAGATTTTGGTTTATTTTAAAATAAAGTTTATTATGTTCTGATATACTCTACTAATGTTTTAGTTTATATTAGCAGTAAAACAGTTGCTGAAGAGTTTTTGCCATTTTGTAAATTCCATTTTTATTGACTGTATTTATATTTAAAACCTTAAAGTCCTCTACAATGCCATTAGATGATCTCATCCTTTTATGGTATCTTAGAACAATCTCTAGTCTACCAATACTTCACACGTACAAAAGCTGTTTATAGAGATTGTCTCTAATTTTCTCAGGGATGATTTTTTGGGTTTTGGAAAGCTGGCAAATGAATTAGGAGGAAAATGGCTATTCTGTATGAATTAGTTTTTAAAAATCACAGAGTCCAGCACAGAAATTATTAAGAGACTTACTAAAGAAAATAGGACAATTTAATTCAGATTGATTATAGACTTTGGTGGTGACAGCTGGCTTCAAATTAAACTGAAAAACTGTATATGCATTTCAAAGTAGTCTAAGGAGACATCATAAATAATTATTGCATGATTCTACCCCAGAATGACATATGTATGAAATGGTAAACTTGAGAAGCATTTGTAACAGTAATTACTTCAGTTGTAGTCTGAAGAAAACATTAATACTTCCATCTCCTATACTGTAGGCAAATAGTTTCCTATTCAGCTGTCAACCAATGGATACTGTCATCTTTTAACTGTACAAACAATTTAAAAATACTTAATCAAATCTTAGTTCATACTCTAAAATTCTGTATACAGAATGCTTTAGTATTTTTGATATTTTTAAATCTAAGAATAATAGGGAGTATAACTATAGAGGGGATTAATGCTTGTAAATTTTCAAAATACATCCTAGTCCATGAGTACTGAAACTGCTGAAATATGTTAGGGCCACTTACTTCTGTAGGCTTGCCTCCTGCAAACTCTGCTAAATAGAAATTTTCTCCTCAAATTTCTATAACAGCAGTGAAACCAATCAGTGTTGCACATGAAAAAAAAAAAAGTGATTATACATGGTAGAGATTTGAAGTGAAAAAGGGGTTGGGTTTGGAATAATGCAGGAAGATATCTAGGCAATGTGAAAAAATTACAAAAGTTGAACAAAAGTAAGTTTGTTCAGATACCAGGCAAGTTAATTTACTTCCAAATGGCAGTAATTTGCTGTTGATATAAATTCAGACCTCCATGTGAAAAATAAATATTGTCTTTCATTGTTTTTTTGTTTGTTTGTTTGTTTGTTTTCTTAAGGGACATAGAGTCTATCAGTAAAGAAGGGGAATTAAAAAGTTCTCAAAAGTCGCTGTACGTGTAATGTAATTTTACTTTACAGACTGGAGTGCATGAGTTCTGCTAGCTTAACTTAATGCATAGCTTAATTTTATGTTAGCAAAAAAAATAACCGTAGCATAGGCACCACATTACAATCTGACCACAATCTACTTTAACATGGATCTAGTACTGCTATTGATATGTAACTAGCTGAAAATTCTGGTTATTCAATACATCTTCCAGGTAATTATTTCTTGCACAGTTTCTACAGATCTATTTAAAGCTGATCTCTTCATGCCCAGTATACATCTCCATTGCTAGGAGGGGATGAATGTGGACTCTTGTCTTGGTTTTAGGTGTCATTCAGTAACTTTCCTGTATGTGACCCCTACTAATTCCGTGCAAAAATAATTCTTTCTTCAGGAAGGATAGAAAATTGTCAATTACCTAAGCATTTCAAATAATTTTGGAAGAATTTTTTTTCTATGAATGAGAACACAAATTAGAAATTCAACAACTCTCTTTGCTCTCAGAATCTCCATTGTTGGCAGCTGTCAGCACAGTTCCCTCATAATAGCACTGTAAGAGTCCACTTTTTTGAAATACCTCTTTTCAGCACAGCAGTAGCTGAACAGTACCAAAATTAAGTACAGAAGAATATATAAGGCTTTTTTTTTTTTTTTCTTTAAATGAACTGCCTATGCTCATTCATTGTCCAGTAATTGAGGTTGGTGATTTAGTATTAGAGTGTTTGTAATAATATGGTATTTTAACCTTGCCAAATCTAGTTCTTTTCTTTCTATGGCCACATATGAACACAACTGAAATTTAGCTAATTATCTTAAGGGGTTGTCTTACTTTTTGTCTCATTTAAAGATGACATGACTAGGGACAAAAGGATTGAGTGCACATAGAAAGTAATTTTTGAGTATATAATGAGCAGATCAGTTCATTTCTGATCTATGCATAATTGCAAACTCTGTTCAGTTTACAAATTAGAAATAAGTTTCAGGTTGACACTTTTCAGTGAACATTTGTCAGTGACATACAATTGGTTACCACTGTCAATTATGCTGAAGAAAGTCTGAAATAAACAGCATTTAATTCAGGCCTGACATCTCAGCAAAAAAGGGTTACTTATGCAGTACTCGTTAATTTCTCATTGCCTTTTGTTTCACAATTTTGTAGAAAATAATTAGTAGAAATGGTATTAAAATTGTAAATAGCCTGTGACAAAAGAATTTAAAAGGACACTTACAGGCATTGTGAATACACTTGTTACATTAAATACATTAAAATCTATAATCTATATGCAAAGTTCATAGTCTTCCCATGTAACTGCTTTATGTATAACTGTAAAAGTGAATCTGCAAGAACAACAACCAGTTCTTAAGAAGCAAAATTAAGACTTCCGTGAAAACTGCTCACAGGCAAATACAAGACTTATGCCACTAAATTCTATTCTGCTTTTTACAGTTAACAATCATACTGAGTCAAGGTGCCCTCTTCATGACAATGAAGGAGAACAAATCATTCTATAACTGAATGGAATTGACTGAAAGTAGGACTACAAAATTCAGCTTTTATTTGGCAGGTGTTCTTGAGACGCGCTTCTATTTTGATCTAGAGAAACCACAGACAGTACTGCCTGTTCTTGATTTTTTAAAAAATTTATTTTACAGTGGTTAAAAAAAAAAAATCAGAAGGGAGTTATATCCCCCATGGAGTCTAGAGGCTCTGCCGTTCACTTATAGTGTTGTGTATGACAGAAAACTGAAGCAGTGATATACCACTAGTGATATGGTAGAATATCACTGGCATAAGAAAGTGCTTCGCATTGTGTTCTCATAAGTACGTTGGCTTATGTATATAATATAAGTAGCTGAACTACCTTTAGTAACAGATAAACCACACCGTTAAAATTGCCTTCTCAGTCACAAAATTCTGTGCACAACATCCTGAAATAGTGGCTTGTAGTTTAAAGAAGAATTTTTCAGAGTGTAAAAGTATCAAAATCTAAAACTTCCTAAGGGTACTTATTCCTATTAGTATTTCTCAGCAGATGTCTACAGACAGACAACAAAACAGTGAGAAGGAATCAGCATGACATGTAATGATTGTTGCACGCTAGCAGCATAACCATTATCAAGGTTTTGGCTGGTATGGAGCAAAGGAGAGTCTTTTGGGAAGAAAGAGAGGCAAGGTGGTTCTGCTGCCAATTCCTGGAATGGGCCTTTGAATAAGATGCCGAATGGATCAGGCAGGTATGATTGCATATCAATTGCATACCAGGAAAAGCTTAATATAAAAACTGAGTGGTGGTCCCAGGTGACCCTAAGTGTTCTGATGAAAAGGAGAAAATTTTGTTAGTGATTGCAAGAAGAAAGCACCTGTTGAATTTCTTTCAGAGAGAAGTAGAAAACCCAGGTCATGTCTAAAATATGATCTGAGCTACAATCAAAATGATCAACCAATGGATATTAGGGGACATTTAATAGATTCGTTTGGGCTTGAACTGAATTTAAGACAGTTAAGTGATGGTCTGGATTTTAAAGGACAGAAAGGTATGTTTGGAAGAGAGAGAGAAAAAGAATGTGTGTTATTAAGAAAGTAACATTTCAGTCTGCAGATAAGATCACTCACGAGAGAAGAAAAAAGGGAGAATAACAGAGGACAGCAGAGAAGTCTGAAGAATATTTTGATTATAGGTCATCTGTAGTCTAGGTTGCGTTCTTTGGGGTAGGTGTGTGAAACTATTTCCTGTTCTCAGAATCAGAGATGAATACCAATTGGTACATTAATACAGATTAATCTGTATTACAGATCAAGGATCTGTATTGATAATCCGTTAAAACTGATCAAGGATCAATTATTTTTTGTGAGTTCAACGTTACACCACAACCTTAAGAGCTCCAGCAACTATCACTAAAGAGAACAGTGACAAATGGCACCGGATAAACTCATTCCCTAGGAAGTTATTCATCAGCTTAGGTTTGGGAAGGCTACTGTGATCCCGATTAGGAGAAGGATTTGCAAGAAATGCAATCACATGTGACCAACATTGCGAAGATCTGCTCGGAAGGTGCTTGGGGTGCTTAGATGTATAGAGAGTAATAGGTACTCTCCCTCACACTGTAGTATCATCAGTCATTGCGATACACATCATAAAAACCAGAGCAAGGATGATATGTATAATATATCAATTTGATAATGTTTGGCTGATAATTTATAAAGAAAAAACTTTATTGTTTACTAATAAGTTTTAACTGGAGGCTATATAACTTGTGTCTTCTTCAGCAAATTTACCTTTTAATTGAAAAATTTGCAAAGCAAAAGTATTTAACCTTTAAGTGAATCAATTACTAAGAGGAGCAAGAAGAAAACAGTAGTAACCAGACGTGTTATAGGCCAAATAACAGACACCAAAGGCATCTAAAACCTGCAGAGCTGAGTCAAATGTCTGAGTGATTCTCCCAGTCTTGAATATTATAAGGCAAGTTTTAAAATTGCAGTGTAGGAATTTCACAAGAGCTTTTAACTCATTTTCCATTCTTATATGTGTACAGCACTTTGGGGGATTACTGCAGTTTTGGAGCCAAGGACTGGGCCTGGAGACCCCCAAAGGTAACTAGGATGTAGGAGGAACCAGTTCAGTGCTGAGCAGGTTGGAGCTTTCTTCCCCCTCCCTCCACTTGTCCCTCTACCAGAAATCTCTCTTGCCCCTTCAGTCTTCCCATCATTGGACTTTCACTTTAGACTAGGAATGATGTTCATTTCTGTAGCACATGCGAAGTAGACACTGCTGCTCACCTGGCTAGCACTTTGAGTCAATTCCACATACTCTTTTTCATAAATGTTCCCATATTAGCTTTCGTAATCTTATTAAGACTTTCAGGCATTAGACTAGCAATTCTTGTAGTAACTAATTTCCTCTCAAAGCAACAATGTTGTTTACAAGTAACCAGGAATATAATACTGTTATTGAAAGTTTATTTTACGTAGTTGTTAAAGTCTTATGAAGAAAATAAATATGCATTACATTTTGTAGAAAGGCCTAGATTTGCTTTAATTTCTTGTACAAAAGTAGCCCAAATATAATCTTTCTCTTCCATCTTTGATAGTTGTGGAAATGAAACACAAAAAAATAGCTTCCCAATTGTTTGGGTTTCATTTAAACAAAATGGTGGTGGGGGAGAAAAACTAACTAAATTTGATCATTATTACTGAGATAGCAATAATGGTTACATCTAAACTTGTCAAGAGAGGGAGTAAATCAGAAATGAACTTACTAGCCAACAAATATGTTCAACACAAAAATGGGCTTAGATCATGTCTTATTGCTCCTGTCACAGATAATATATTTACATTAAGCCCTCTTTTTTAGGTTTTGAAAAATTAAAACCAGCAATTAAGGCTAGGGTTGTGGGTATATTTTAAATATTTGTACACTTTAGGTAGATATGCTTAGGATATAAAGGATCAAGATCAAAGTTTCTATAGTCTAGCCAGTTCACATGAAGCAAATGCAAACTTGAAAACGTTTTAAGGATTTCCATGCTCTATTTTAGGGCTACATAAATTACTGTTCTTGATTCACAACTTTTCTAAAATAGATTTCACTCTGAGAAAAAATATGAATGTCATAAATATGAATAACTGAGGTAAAACTTGCAAAACCTAAAACCATACAGCTTTATGTAGGCTTTCAAATTGCAGACACAATTGTAGCTTTCTTGGTAGTTATTAATTTCACAAACATGCTTACATTGCCTGGTTAGTAGATATTAGATAGACATTTGTCTTCAGTATCTATGTTGGAATTACATTTCATTAGAGCACATACATACATTTTAGACAGCACATTTTGGGACAATTATTGTACTACTCACACAGTTAATATTACTCAGCTTTTGGCCTATTGTGTTCTTACATTACCTTAGAAGGTGCTGAAAGCACAATATGCTGTGTGTGTGCATCTAGCAGACTATAATTGCCATATATGAAATGAAAAATTATAGCTTATAACTTATATGAATATATTCTGTATGTTTTTTTCATTTACCATTTAGCTGATAATCTTACGGTATGGTCTTATGATAGCCTATATTCATAAATATTCTAAGTAAATACGGTACAAATGAGATAAAAATCAGGGAGTAGGTGGTAGCACCTAATTTTAAATCTTAAAACAGAAGTCTTGGTTTCTGTCTGGCCCTAATATTAAGATTTCAGAAGGAATAAACAGGCAACTACTGATTGATAGTACCTCTGGATTTTCATAAGCGTTAAGATTTCTATTTTGTCATGGCTGTTATTAGAATTTCATTATGCCTTCTAGGATCAATGTTTTGTTGTTTGTTTTTTTTTTAAACTGTAACAGGATTCAGCACTATAATTATGGAGTCAACAGTTACGGTCAAAACTTTAGAATTAAGCGACTTGCTTTATTTTCCAGTAATATCAGGGATTCAGTGTTTCTGTTCAGAATATCTTATTCAAAATCACAAAAAAATCCATGGCTATAATAGAAGGCACTTTCTGAGAATTTATAAATAGATCTCTTCTGTTCATTTATGAATTTAAATGAAGATAAACAAATTTTGCAGCTAACTGTTCATCAGCTACCAAGTACTTCATTTGTCTTGTGTAATATTTGTACAGGACACTCATTAAACTTTCTGTATGATTAAAACTCATGGATTTTTTTTTCTTTTTTATAAACTACATTTGATTTTTAAAGGCATTTTTTCTTGCCAGTAGTCATTCTATTTCCTCTTTCTTAGATCCTAATGTTCTACTAGAGAAAATAACAGTCAGCTCAGGTCTCTTTCAAAATGACTGATGATTCCCATTTATGTGAATAGAACAGAGGCACTTTGTTCTTATCAAAATGGCAACTGCCTCTATTGTGCTCTAGCTTAAGGAATCCTGTAGTATTATAAAATCTGGCCATGGCAGTCATGCTGAAACAGGACAAGTCCTTACAAGTTTCTCAATAAGCAATGATTTTATGAAACAACCCTTGAAAGCAGATAAGCATTGTCATAGAAAATAATGACAGTTTTTCCAGGGTTGGGTTTTTTTTTTAAACTATCTTATGTTATGAGGCCTAGTTATCAAATTAGACAGATAACAACTAACGCCATCATGACAAAACTACAACAAAACCATAATTATTTAAATTCTACTCTACAAGTATAGACACAATTATGTACTCATCATACTTACAAAAGTATAATAAAGAACAGAATTAATTTTCTATACTTTTATCATATATTCTCCTATCTATTCTATTTTTCTTTTTTTACTCTCAACCCTGCATCTCCTGAGTTAACAGTGAATGTGCTGAGGGTATTTACACTTTCCTGTAGTGCTTTTTAATGATGTTAGCAATATATATTCTCAATGTTGATTTGAGTCCATTTTAATTGCAGAAATTATAAAACTCTTTATACGTGCTTTCTTTTTTTTTTAAATATAAATCACTATGATACAAAGCTATCAATCTCATTTTAAAAGATAATTCCTGATTTGGGGATTCATACAATGAACAAGCCAATTATTTTATGGTCAGAAATACTGATACACTGACACATACCTTGACTTTTTCTAAGTGATCCTGCAGAGAGTCAATTAGCAGATCCCCCACTGGCTGCCAGGATGCCTTGAACACTTCAGCCTGGCGTAGTTTCAGGTCCAGTTCATCCATTGCCTCTTGAAGGCCCTGCAGTCTTTCAAGAGCATCATCTATCTTCTTTTGCCAATCGGCAGACTGTAGATTCAGCTTGTCCCACTCAGTTCTGACCTCATCTGCTTGCCTTTGGAGAAGTTTAGTGACGTTGTGGGCCCTTTCCTCAGGTGACAGTTCTAAATGTGAAAGTCAAGAGGCTTTTAAGACATATTCTGTCTTAGAAGAAAAATAATTGCCATCTGGGTAAGTTCAAAGCTCAGTAAGAAACTATTCATAACCAAAGACACCTGTGAAATTTATTTTATTAATGTATTCTCATTTGAAAATCTCTTAACAAATTTAAATCTTGCTACCATACAGATCATCAAAATATGCACTTAAGTACATAAAGGCATTTTTAAACATGCAAGGTGTAGCTAAAAGTTTACCAACTGTGTCCTGATTCAGCAAAATAGTTCTGCACATACATAAATATTAATCACTGTGAAACTTTTGCTGCAATTGAGTGGATTTGGCAGCTTCTGTAGTACTGAGACTACAAGTTGAATTTTACATTAAATTGCAGCTTTCAGACCTCAAATGGGCCTGTAGTTATAGATAGGTCCTGAAGGTTTAAAGCCAGTTTCAAAATCTGCTTATAAATATGCATGTGTATTTAGTGCCACAGTGTTCAGAAGGATCACTAAGGGTTTCTTTCATCTATATTTTTAGCTTAGTTTCTGAATACTGACATTCAGCTTGGAGTGTAAAAGGAATGCTTTCACAGTGGCTGGCAGAATTTATTTAATCATTGCTGATCATCACTGATCTTTCCAGCAATCTGTTATTACCCTGCTCTTCCTTCAATTACCTCTTGGTTCTGCGTAGAGCTTCTCCAGTCCCTCCACAGGCTGCTCTGCTAAGAAGATTCGCACAGTCTCGAGCGCACTCCTGATAACAGGTTCTTTTGTTTTCAGCTCCCTCTTGAAAGTCTGAGAGATGAAACAAAATCATTGTAAGTGGCTATATAGTGAAATATTGAGTGTTAGCCCTTGTTTTCATCAATTTAAGAACAAAATTTGCAACAACAGCTTCCATGTGTGTATTACAAGTAGCTACAAAAAAAATGTAAAAGAGAGAATCAGCTTTTGCTTAATCTGAAATTCCATTGTATTCAAAGGAGCGAATGTACTGCCAGCATGCTCCAAAGTACCCAAGGTTGCTGATCAAATTTTCACTGTGAGAGGGATTCCTTTTGTTGATTAACATCAAGGTCAACTCCAAAACCAAGTTGCAAGGGGCAAGGCTTCGGCTGGCTCTGTATTGGACCGCATCAGCATAGCTAATGGTGCTTGAAAGCAAGATTTACCAGAATGTGAAGGAAAATCCAATATGTCTCACAGCTACCACTTTGCTACTGCTGCTGGCAACTGTTATATCATAAGGAAAAAAAAAAGGACCTATGGATATTGACATGTTAACCCATAACAATTAGTAACAAAAAAAATTCCAATATATTAAATCGTAACACTCTCTTCTAGTAGCGGTGTAGATGCTCCTCTTTGAAAATTACATGAACTGAGATTTCTGAAATGTAGAATCAAGGCCAAGGTGAAAATTCAGAAATATAATCTAGCCTAGATGTAGGCATGCACGAGTAAAAATTAAAGGGTGGAAAGTAGTCCTTATGAAGTAGTTAATTCCTAGTTGCTTTATTCAGTATTTATTATCAATTTCCATATCTTTACGTTTAACATTGCTCGGTGGTATGTTCTGAGCCTTTTCAGATCAACTGTATTTCTCCCTTTCACCTCTTCCTTTCCTGTCATGCTTTTTTGGCACCTGTATCCTTTCTTGCCTTTTCTTCCTCTTTCCTATTTGCATTTTTCTTCCTCCAGCAACAGCTCCTTTCTCTTCTATTCCCTGCTTTTAAAATGACCACAAGATTCTCAGGGTTGGTATCTGAAGTTTTGGTAAGCTACTGAAAGTATACATGTCTCAGTTTTTTGTGTGGTTTTTTTGGTTTGTTTTTTTTTTTTTTGTTAAAGAGAGTTTAAGCGTCCATTAATCTGAATCCATTGTTCACCACACAAAAATGCAGATGAAACATGGGTTACACGTTGCACTGGGTCTTTTGCATATTGTACTGAATTTATCTAAATGGTCCTTACTACTGCTTTATTTCAACATTTTCTTCTCTATTTATGAAACAATACCGAATGCATAGTTTTCAAGTAGCATAGAGCTAAAGTATGCAGATAATTATAGTGCAGTGTAACACAAAACACAATACTGCAAAAAGCAGAGCCATATGCCATGAGTGGAAAACAGGTATTTTACTCCAGGGATTAGAAAATTCTTTTTACAGCACAGGCATTATATAGGCTTCTAACATAATAAATTCACCAATTCAGTTAAATTAACTATTAAGCAAAATTTGGGTTTCTATGCAAACTAATGAATGATTATGAATTCAATATTAAAAAGTTCATTACACTTTGAATTATATTTGATATGAAATGCTCTGTACGGGAAATACCTAACAGAACTAATAATGAGAATTACACCTGCATTTTATAATATGAGCACTCACAGGTGAAAAATTCTTAATACATTTCAGGAAAGTAAACTTAAGGAAATGACTACATTATTTTACTATAAATATTTAAATAAACTTTTTATTAAGTGGTCAAGAACTGACCATAAGGTTTGTAATTGTGAATCAGGAAAACCTTTTAGCAAAGCGTGCTTTCTTGAAGGAAACAACAAAGTAAAAAATGTTAATTTTGTGTCATGGACATCAGTGGGACTGGGAACCTTTCACAGAGTGTATCTGCTGTCATAAGGGAATGCATTGTTGGGTTAATATCTGTGATAAATGGATTAAACAATCATGTCGTCCCTTAAGAACCATCACTGATTTTCACAAATAAAGAAGAGTACTATATATTAACAAGTAAACTACCACTGGACATTGCTCTGCATAAAAACTGAGTGAGGTTACTCCAGGGTTAAAACTCTTTAACTTAGATATTTTTAGGTTTAGAAATTTTTATAATTCATACTTGACTCTTTCATGAAGTGCAATGGAAAAAAGAAATATAATAAGCCTTTTTCATGCTTCCAAACGAGGAAAATCTGTTCCTTTAATTAGCCTTTGTGCTCACCTCATATTACATCATTCTGTCCCACTAGAGTGTGGCAGGTCTGCAGCTCAAGTAAGCCAGCAGGTAGCATAACTTAAAACGTTCCCCCATGGACTGTGTGCTTTGCTCTCATCTGATAGTGTTAAAAGTGACATCAACAGGCATACTGGTTTTTAAACATTACAATTGTATAACAGCTTAAAGATATAATATACTTTCTAAACGTCTCTGAAGACAAATTATTTCACAGAAATGTCTATGCCCAAAACCAATCAAGCAGGAGGCACATGCACAAAGATCTGTTCTGCCCAGACACACCAAGAGCAGGAAGGAGTCACAGATATTCCAGGGGAACACAGAACTACACCAACTTATAGGATATTTAAAAGCCAGAAATGCCTTTGAGCTATGTATTTGGGAATGAGCAGTACTGCTGTATGGAGTGCTGCTGCTGTACTCAGGTCAACCCTAGCTATGTACATGTACAAACAATGAGAAGCACACAAAATACCCTCTTTTAGCTTGTACTGCTTTTGCATAACCATACCAACCAAATGCACCTAGTGGCATTATATTTCCAAAAGAGGGTTAAAGCCACATTCCTCCAATATCTCTTGTGCAACAGAACAAGGATAACATAATCAGATATGCATACAGCATCCCATAAAGTGTGTGAGCAGGAATCATTGTATCTATCTTCTAAAAACAACAGAAAAATGCAAATGGGAACTTTCTGACTTTGTATATTTTGTATTTAGTCACAAACAGGAAGACTCTCTTTCTCTTTTATTAAAGGAAAACAGTGAGCCAATGTGTGAAATGTTTTCTCTTCCAACTTTTTCATTCTGGATGTTGGAGCTGATGGACGCGATTATAGTCTGTAAATCCTGAGTTTTAGACTAGTACAAAGTATGGTGTTAAGATCTATTTACAATTCTCATTGCCTTCCCTAGTTTTGATCTGCAGACTTCTACCGAGTGAGTTAAAATATATTTCAGTATAAGAAATTTAAAAAGGAGAGAATGAAAAAAACATGAGACTTAAGCAGTAGCACAGAACAGCTTTAAAAATAATGAATGTTCATTTCATACTATCCCATTCTAAAAAATGTTCTTACTATGTGAAGATAAAGTCAGCTTTTCTGATTAAAATTTTGTTGTGAAATATGTACACATTAACAATAAAAATAATAAGTAGCAATAAATGACATTTTCTCTTCTTTTGGTAAAAAAAAAGAAGAATTTATCTACCTTGAGCCCTGACAAATACATCTTTATAATAAGCAGACCACAATTGAAAGCAGAATT
This sequence comes from Pygoscelis adeliae, assembly GCF_000699105.1. Taxonomy (NCBI): domain Eukaryota; kingdom Metazoa; phylum Chordata; class Aves; order Sphenisciformes; family Spheniscidae; genus Pygoscelis; species Pygoscelis adeliae. The sequence goes on from NW_008824196.1 coordinate 1,558,341, forward strand.
AGCCTAAATGAATGTGTAATTTACAGTTAATGATTTCAGGCTAATTTCATTGAATTCCTTAACTTCTTCCACACTTCGTGGTGACTGTAGAGGAAATCGAAAGTGCATAATGTATGACCTGACAAAAAAACAAGTAAACTACTTTATTTAAGCATCTCTATTTGTCATCAACACTACAGCAGTAATGGCATTCTGTCCACCATTTTAATAATGCATATATTGATCAGCTTATCTCAGACCTCCACTACCTCCTCATGGGTGTCCTTAAATCTCTTTAGATGGAGAAACACAGATTGTTTAAATTGAAAGATGAAAATATAATGAGAGTTGCATTAGTAAAACTAACATTAATCTCTGTTATTAGAAAAGCAGATATTTTTGCTTTTATTGAATTTTAAAGAGTAAGAACAGAATTAAATTAATTCAAGACATATCCCAACCAGAATGCTTTTTAAAAATGGGTTTTGACCTCAATTTTAAAAAGTTGATATCAATTGTGCCACCAGAAAAGGTTAGTGTGTTGAAGCAGGAATTGTACTCCTTCTTAGGCACTGCTGCTATAGATTTCATGTGAAAGGGTTTCCAGGGAATTGTTAAAAATTAACTTCTATATTCATAAATACTATTTATGCTGTTAATACAATCACTACACAGAAGATGTAGCAACTCTTAAAAGAATGAAAGAAAAAGCAGGCTATCTGCATGATGCCTAAATTACTTACCTGAGATTAACAGTAACATGTACACAGTACATGTAATGTACACAGTTATTGATATGATTTCAATAAAACATTATTATGACACTTAGTAAAGCAAAGAAAACTGTAAGATAATTAAATAATGTTTTGATGAACAGCAGTATTTTTTTATCATTGACTAAACCCCCTCCCCCCCACCTCCCCCACATTCTAAGACTTTGGCATAGAAACAATTTCTTCAGATGCCAAAAATTGACAAAATGACCCACTATATATGTAAGTTCAAACAAACAGCGGTTATGTGGGTGTATTTGGGATAAATTCCAAATTGCCTTGTCTGAAAAGCACCTCACATTTATAACACAACAATGATTTTGACTGCATGGATATCTCTTTTTTCAGTTGAGTTCAAGCTCTCTTCTGGCATGGATTCAAGCATTTGAAATTTTCATCTGAATCTTACTCTTAAAATTTTTAAAGCCAATCTTGGCAACTAGGAGCATTCTAATGATAAGAACCAACTTCTTTTCATCTCTGCTATGAATGTTTGAGGTATTCCAGATGGTCTTCTAAGTGAGAGAGAGGTTAAATGTGTTTGTTTTTCTTTAAATTATATCCTTAAGGGAAAAAAAAATAAAATCAGCTTGTAACACTGCTTTAGAAAAAAGACTCAGGCATAAAATCGTGTTTGTATACATCATGCCATTTCTCAATGGCAATCTGTTAAACTGCTCATAAATAATGTTCCCCTGCTGAGGCTTTTTCTCTTCTCCAATGAAGAACTTACCTGGGTTCACTCCTGACTTCACCTGGCAAAAACAATTCTTCACAGAAGGAAAGACACTGTACTGATATAGGAAGACCAAAGCTGGAAGTTTTGGTCATTTAAAAGTTTGGTCAGATCAGGTAGAGACTTAGCTTGTTTACTGAAGACTGATTTCCAGAACTGACATTCAGGAGAACAAAATGAACAATCAGCAGATTCTTTTTCTCAAGACCAAAATTCAACTACTCTTTACTTTACACATCCAACACTCTGAGAGCTAAGTTTTGTTCTTAAGCAGGGGCCCAAAACTCCTGAAAAAAACCCCAGCTTTACAGTACTGTGCTCCAGTTTTAAGCTAGCTACTTCTACACTTGTGGTACAAGCCTTTTTAAAAGCATTTTTCTTGTGTTCAGAAATGAGCTAAGCTATTCATTTGGATACAGCCTTTGTATGTCTGCTTCTTTAAAAGAAACTTTCAGAGTAACAGAAAGTTCATAGTGTCCAGGGAAAAAAAATACAGTAGAAAAACTCCAAGCTACAAACATAGATTTTGTCAAAGACAACCTGAAGTTGAGAGTTCTGCACTGATTGTTTTTCCCTCATTCTCTGTAAGAGATCTTTGAAGAGCAGACAGAGTAACCTAATTTCAAGGATTATATTTTGTTCTTTTTTCCACAGGGAATCAGAATACCTACAACTAGAAAGGCCTCACATTAAACTACAGAAGTGCTACAAAATGGGAAAAGGAAAGAAGCCATATTTCTAAAAGGAACTAAAATGTTCTGGCTTTGATACTAGACATGATGACCAAAGATTTGTGCCTGTATGTATCTGCATGTGGCAGAGAAGATGATCAAAAAGGAGAAGTGAGAAGGAGATTTATTTTGTAAAGTCACTTTGCACCTATTCATGGTATCTTACTTTTGTGCAACACTTCTCATCCCTAAAAGTTTTAAACACTTCAGTTGATTGGTGAGTGAGAGAGATCATTTAGTCCATCACCGAAGTCTTGCCACCGTTATGATGAATTCTGGGAAACTTTCAATTAGCTTATAGAACAATATACAATATTAAGATTTTAATTTAAATTAGAGAAGTAATTTCTCTAGATGAAAAAAATATTTATTTGATCCAGGAGGAAAGGTAGTTTTCATTATACAATATATAGTATATATTCATATAAAACTATACTCAAACATTATTCAGATGACAAAAGTTTTGTTGTAACAATTCTACACAAATCCTTCTCTAAGTCTTGCTTTCGCTCAAGAGTTGTCTTTTGATAAAGGGTTTGAGTAAATGTTATGCTGAGTTAAAGCAACATCTATATTGTTTCTTTCATCCTGATGTTCTGGATGGGCTTTAAAATGACTTTAAGGAAATTGCTACAGACAGCTGGCTAAAACAGACCCCAGACATTTCATATATCCTAACTTTCACAGAGGGAAAGGTAAAAAGGGATGGTGGTGCTCCATAAAGTCATGGATGTTTTGGCCTCACTGTTTCTGTGATAATGCTTGAAGTCCCAAGTAAAGTTTTCTGAGAAAGACACATCCTACACATCACCTCTCTAGAAGGAAGACCTAGGAAATGTGACCAAGCTGCCCCTTGCAACAAAGCATTATATTATCTTAGAAAAGCATTGTGCACTGACAGCAAGATGTTTTTTGTTCATCTTTCTCTTTGCCTTTCTCAGCCATTAGGTAGGCCCTTGAGAAACCATATTGCCACTTCCTCCCATCAGTCTGCTACCGTAGACAAATACTTGTTTGCCTATGCCAAAAGCTAAGCCAGGTTGTGTATGATATTTTCAGACTTTTCACAAACTCAGGGTTCCCAATAACGTAAAGCAGCAAGATATGTCATGTTCTCTTTCCAAACTTGATCTTCTCACTATTTTTCCTCAAATGTGTCCTTCAGCATGAGGTAGGACAATCTATTAGAGCAATATTTATAATATAGCTACCTGATGAATGGAGAAAACACAGGTATTCCAGATCCAATTTCATTTTACAGTACCATTTCACATTTCTCCATTAAGCAATAAAATCAGAGATTTAGGAACTTCAGAAACAATACCTTTTATGACAAGTTTCACAAACTGAAAGTTACATATATGCAGCACAATGCTTTGAGAGGATGATCACTGGTCTTGGAATATTCTCTTCTCATGGCATCAACTTGTCTGACTGACAATTTAAATTATTCAATAGAAAAAACATTTGTTCAAAATAACTTTTTAGATGTCACACTGAAGTATACTCGGTCACCAAACAGGAGGAAAAAACCTCTCATACTGTCATTATTTTAACTAAAGACACATGTGGATGAAGGAGACGAGAGCTAGAACACTACATCCAAGTAAATTCCAAGAAATGGAATAGTGTAGAATCATAGAATCATTAAGGTTGGAAAAGACCTCTAAGATCATCGAGTCCAACCATCAACCCAACAACACCATGCCCACTAAACCATGTCCCTAAGCACCTCATCTACATGTCTTTTAAATACTTCCAGGGATGGTGACTCAACCACTCCCCGGGGCAGCCTGTTCCAATGTTTAACTACTCTTTCAGTAAAGAAATTTTTCCTCACATCCAATCTAAACCTCCCCTGGCACCACTTGAGGCCATTTCCTCTCATCCTATCGCCAGTTACTTGGGAGAAGAGACCGACACCCACCTCGCTACAGCCTCCTTTCAGGTAGTTGTAGAGAGCAATGAGGTCTCCCCTCAGCCTCCTCTTCTCCAGGCTAAACAACCCCAGTTCCCTCAGCTGCTCCTCATAAGACTTGTCCTCCAGACCCTTCACCAGCCTCGTTGCCCTTCTCTGGACACGCTCCAACATCTCAACATCCTTCTTGTAGTGAGGGGCCCAAAATGAACACAGTATTCGAGGTGCGGCCTCACCAGTGCCGAGTACAGGGGCACAATCACTTCCCTACTCCTGCTGGCCACACTAGCTCTAATACAGGCCAGGATGCCATTGGCCTTCTTGGCTGCCTGGGCACACTGCTGGCTCCCGTTCAGCCGGCTGTTGACCAACACCCCCAGGTCCTTTTCTGCCAGGCAGCTTTCCAGCCACTCTTCCCCAAGCCTGTAGCGCTGCATGGGGTTGTTGTGACCCAAGTACAGGACCCGGCACCTGGGCTTGTTGAATCCCATACGGTTGGCCTCGGCCCATCGATCCAGCCTGTCCAGGTCCCTCTGAAGAGCCTTCCTACCCTCCAGCAGATCAACATTCCCACCCAACTTGGTGTCGTCTGCAAACTTACTGAGGGTGCACTCGATCCCCTCATCCAGATCATTGATAAAGATATTGAACAAGACCGGCCCCAAAACTGAGCCCTGGGGAACACCGCTCGTGACCGGCCGCCAACTGGATTGAACTCCATTCACCACAACTCTCTGGGCCCGGCCATCCAGCCAGTTTTTGACCCAGCGCAGAGTCCACCTGTCTAAGCCTTGAGCCGCCAGCTTCTCTAAGAGAATGCTGTAGGAGACAGTGTCAAAGGCCTTACTGAAGTCCAGGTAGACCACATCCACAGCCTTTCCCTCATCCACTAGGTGGGTCACCTGGTCATAGAAGGAGATCAGGTTGGTCAAGCAGGACCTGCCTCTCATGAATAGTATAGTGGACAAATGTCATAGCATAAATACTTACATGGTTCATTCCAATCACTACATACATTTACCTTTTAAACATGAGAGGACAATTTCTTTGTATCAGTGAGGTTCCTTGCCCTTGATCTTATACTGTTCTCTGTAAAAAAAACCAAATCCTGACACTGTATTCCCAACCTCCTACTGAATCAGAATCTGTCCTAGTGGGTTGAGGTCTGGTTTCTATTATGGACATCTGTTATTAACTGGTGCTTCCCAGATTAAGGTTTTCATCAGAAACTAACACAAAAGAAACAGAAGTCTTATCATAAGGGCTAGACAGGATTTTATGGAGTTCATAAGCGATAGAATAGGAATTGCTGAAGTTGGGTGTGCTATCCCAGCTACCTTTCACATGGTTCCCTATTCCTTCTCAGAACAACAGTTTCTCCTCATTCACTGCTTCATTCAGCAATTCTTCAGCTTTATTTTAGCAGGACACTAGTTTCCTAATGGGTTTTCTTATGGCACCACTAAAAAAGCACCACTGAGGTACTAGAACTGTGAATTCACATTCAGACCTGAATAGACTGCAATGGCATAGCAAATTAAAAGCTGTTTACCTGAAAGCAGACATTAGGTTAGCATCAGACAGGTGTGAACTTGATTCAACACCGGAAACATAGTTAAAGCATACCTTTACCACATAAAAACTGTGTGAATCTTTGTATGAAGAATTATTCAGCAGTATTGTTTTATTTTGGGAGTTGTTCATTTGGTGGGTTTAAAAAAAAACCAACTTCTCATACAAGTGTTGGACTTAGGTTCCTTTTTGCTACAAAGTTTAGTCTAGAACAGTCCCTGTAGGATGCTCTGCTATTGCCTTTCCATAAGAATTCCCTGATGAAACTAGTATGAGCCATAGGCAGTTTCAGTGAGTTATCACCATAGTTTCATGATGCACACAGTTGTGTATTAGGGCTGATGTCAGCTACTTTTTTCACAAACGTTCCCAAAAATCAATAGCAAAATAGAGTTTCAAAAAGTACACGTGAAGTTTAGATGCCTGATCTAGAAAAAGTTTCAGAACTACTTATTTAATCCTCAAATAATATTAGCTTAGTATTTGTTCTGGCCATGAAAACTAGCTGTCTGTGATAGGTCTATGAAAATGATGTGTTGCTTTTCAAAAAATCCAAGCAGCTGGTAATAAACACTCCCTTCTCCAAAAGGCTGATTTTCTAAGCTGTGTTTGAAAATTGTAGCTAGTACTCTCATGCCAGAAGCTCAGTTTTCATTGTCTTTAAAATTTATTTTAAAGGGTATCTTACTTTTTCCAACAAGGACTGTTTCATGCAGCACTAACCTGCAAAACAAAAAGCAAAGACTGAAAGATCATTTTAAAAAAATCATACCCTATGAATATCATTCTGTTTCTGCACAGTGGGAAGATCTCCACCAATGGGTGCTTGCTGTTTTAATTCATCCTCCTTCAATTGCAGCCATGCCAAAAGTTCCTGAAGAGAGAGATGTAAACGCTTCCACTGGTCTGTACTGGCTTCCAAATGGGATCTGAAAGTATGTGTTAAATATAAGATATATTCAGGCACAGTAAAAATAAAAAACAAATTGTACAAGCTTATTTACTGAGAAAGATCCCAGTGTTTCATTAACTTAATGATTTTTAAATAACTTCAGTAGCTTTGAATTAGATTCTGGCAACACTGATTTAAATTTGGTTCCACAGCCCTGGCCTAAAACTTCTGTTCTTTTCCCATCTCTTGGTTGTTTTTTTTTAGCTTTCTTCTTCAGCAGTGGGTAATAGCTGTGTTGAATTTTTGGTCTCACTAAATGTGCACAAATATTATGCAGGACTAGCATGAAAGTAACTTAGTCATCACTTAGGATTACTAGGAGATTAATTAACTAAAATGTAGAGAGTAGTTTTCAACTCAGAGAAGAGCAAGCATTTCTCTAAACCACTACACAAAAACATCCAAACTCACACAAGATTCATGTGGTTGCTCATGTTTAAGGTAAGAGAACCAATGCCATCCTTTCCCAAAAAAGTCATGAGAAAATTGCTAAAGCCAATAGAATCTCCTTACACTACCCAAATGTCTGTGCCATTTGAACAGAGGTGTGGATGAAACTAATTGAATAACTGGAAAAATTAAAAGACAGAATACTACTTTGTGCAAACAAGGTCTCCACCATAAGGGCATCTTCTAAATATTTCCTCTGTGTATGTGTAAATGTGTTTTTTTAATACTGTGATCAAGTATTGAGCGACTAATTTCCAGCAACTCTTTTCTATGGAGAGAAAATATGTGACTGAAACATCACTGGACTGATCAAATCTTCAATTTTGTTTATACCATAGATAAAGCACACTAAAATTTTGTCTTTCTAGACTTAAGAGTGTGCTATTTTTTAATTGCTGATTGGAAAGGAATTCCTAATTCACTTCCAGGTAACATAAGAATTCCTCTTCGTAATGCAAACCAGATATTTTGTATTAGATAACAGTAAAGTGATAAAATGTACTGGAAAATAAAGACAGATTTTCTTTTCTTTCATATATTTTCTGTTTAACTTCCAGCTTTGTTTGTATAACATTTCTCTTCTTTTTCAGTGATTGCACATAAAATCACATATTTTCTGACAGTGAAAATTTTACTCCTATACTTCATATAGAATGGTCTATAAAGAAATGTGATAAATATGGACTCAGTGTTTGCCAACCTTATAACTTATTTTGGATATGGAAATGAGGAATTGCTGAAGGTAAGGACAGTTGGATCCTGTCTTCTTTCTAGCCTCTTACACCAGGTAATTGGAGCGGCGAGGAAAGAGAAAGGAAAGGGACAGATTGATTAGCCATAGGCTGACAGAAAGCTCAGCTGCTCTGGTATGTGAGCTGATGGAAAATTTTCTCCTTTTTCAAACTTAAAGGCTATGTGGGAGGGACACACATAGACCATGCTGCCTTTTGATCTCTGTTCTCATAGGGCAGCTGTAGGCTGGGGCAAAACTGCCTCACAGCAGGCGCTGCTGGGGGAGGCCAGCCCTGCAGGCAGTGAGGGCTGGGGAAGCCCCAGGATGCCCTTGAAAGCAGTGAAGGGGGAGAGAAGCAGGGATGTTGTATGGGGAGTTGCAGGAGACAACAGCCAGAGCAAGGACCACAGGGCTTTTGGAGGGGGGACAGTCAAGGAACCAGGTTTCTGAGTCAGGTTAACGCCCGTCTCCCATGTTTATCTCAGCAAATGCAAGCTTCCACCTCCTCCGGACAAGGCAGTAACTGGCGGCAAACACTAGGGCCTTCATTTCTTCCTTGGTTCCCCAGGTCTGGCTTTACTGGGAAAAAGTGCAAAAAGAGTGACCCAAAGCGGTCACTCTAGTTTGATGAACGGTTTCCCTGAACCCATCTTGTTCTGCCCTTCTTTCGGCTTCGGGAATATATGTTTATGTATGTGCATGCTAGTGTACATTATATGCACACACTCATATATTTATAACTGTGTTCAAGCATGTGCAGACAAAACATAATAGGAAAAAAATTTTAAAAAATGAGTTCTTTCTAAGAAAGAAAGAAAGTGTTTATTAGGTTAAACTGTACTGACGTATCAGAACGAAAGAAAGGTAATAATGTAAATGAGCTTGGCTTCTCTTGATATCTACCATATATTTCATCTAATGGATTTAGAAAAGAATGCCCACCTAAGCCGAGCAACAGCATGGGTCTTCTGTTTCAGCAGTCTAAAACTTACGCTAAATAAGGAGACTTGTAGGACTGCTGCCTGGGGAACATTTCATATTTCTGCTCTTATACCTCTCTTGCATAAGCATTGCTAGTTATGATGAAATCCATTCCATAGTGTATGATGGAAAGAAATAGCTCCAAGCAGACAGACTGAGAATAGCCTGTTCGTTCAGCCTAGTGGCCAGCAACATTTAAATTGAATGTCTCAGAAGTTGAGAATTGTTTCTTATCCTAATCAGTAAGTTGTTGAACACCTTGAGCCTTTTATTGAAAGCAAATATTTTAGAGAGGAGGTCTGGTGCTTTGAATGTTTAATACAAGAAGTCACTGTGATATAATGAGGGTTACTATTTCTGACTTGATTAATAGCAGCAATACGTTGAACTGCAAAAACTGAAAGACAGAAAGTTCCATATATTTGGTTACTGATATTTGGCCAACTGGCTGTTTTTATCATCTCAAACATCGCTGCATTTGGGCAAGTTCATGGGTAAAAGAAAAAAAATCTCAGAAAGACCTTGAAGGGTTATATCCCTCTTCTTTTGCTCCTCAGAAAAAAAAGGAGGAATTTGTCTCTTTTTTTCTTTAGCTACTAATATCTTTTCAACCTCACATCCTTCATTTATTTTTAATGATTGATGTTATGAAGATGGCTTTTGCCATCACACAGACTGACCTCCCTCAGAGCCTGAGCTGGAAAAAAGCTAATATTTCATACATTTATTTGAAAAACCTTTTGCTGCCCTCTGAACTATCACCAACACGCAGCAAGCAAGCAAATGAAAAAATGCTCAAGACTGAACGCAACAGAGCTGGGCTGCCTATTGTAAAAGTTGCATTTCTGAAGAGAAGCTTCCTGAACAAACTCTTTTGAAAAGCAGTGTTCAGCCCATTGAAGCCTGTACCTCACTTCATCATTTGTAACATTACCCTTTATTATAGTTTTCCTTGCAAGGAGAAGTTTTTCCTCTCGTGACACTACCTATGGATTTCCTTTTACCCCTGGATTTTGTTTGGTAGTTATGTCCACTCTCCAGACAACAGCTAAAATCTTAAGTAATGTGTCTTCTCATTTGCAAGGCTGTTCTTAGTTTTGCACTGGAAATAGCAGCCTTAGAAATAAAGCTTATCATAAATATAGGTTGTTTAATAATTTTCTTTCATGACTCATTGATAAGTCATACCCAGCTCTAGAAAAAGCCTACATTTAAAGGGGGTACAGTTACTCTTTAAACATGCTAATCTCTCCTTCTGTAATTATAAAACCTCATCATATGCCTCAAATCCTAATCCCCTACTATCATTTTCACACCAAAAAACCTAATCATTCTTACAAAGCTAAGCCAACATTCAAAATAGCACAGATCATTTAAAAATGGACAGAAACAGTGCTATCAGAAACAAAATTAAACGCTTTTACTGGCAAAATGCAGCAGTCCACCTTACACACCAACTGTAGGCTTTCATTTACGTTCGGATCCTACCTAATGTTCAGAGATTTCTTCCTAAGATCACTCCATCTGAGGTTCATGTTATCCAGACGTCTCTGCAATAGGGCTGCATCCTCAGAGCCTTCCAGGGATCTCAGGATTTTCTGCCCGTTTTCATCCAGGTTGTGGAAGATGTCAGTATGAGCATCGATTTCCGCCTGTAGTTCCTACAGAAGCAATAGAAAACAATATGTGTGATTTCTTACAAAATTATAGAAAATATCACTTCTCAAAAGAGAAAAATCCTCAGTGTAACACAGAGTTAGCACAGATCTTGATTACTCCTTTTATGGCAATCATCTCATGCTGTATACACAGCCATATTTCCCTTTCACGTGAAGGCCATTTGCATTGAATAATGACTTTTTTTCCATACAGAGCATACTGAACAAAATTCAGAAGGTTAGAGGTCTAGCCTTTGACAGGCAACAAAGCAAGGGCAAGATATATTTACTATGCTGATGAGGAAAGAGAAACCCCACAAAACCCTCAGGTAAATCTGACCTTCACATGATACGTCTTCCTGTGCAACATTTTCAGTTTGAGCTGGGGACTGCAACACCGGTCCTGCTGCATGGCAATTCCAAGAAATCTAGGCATCTACAGCAGCTGAGCTTTAAAATGCCAAGTTCACTTACATTCTGTTGACAGAACGCATTTTGGAGCACAGGCCTCAGCAGTCAATAGCAATAAACAGCCACTTTGTGCTATATCAAAACACTGGTCAGGGCCATGGCTGTAGGAGGGCCTGAGAATAGCAAGGACCTAGAATATGCAACTGGCAGCTCATGCTGAACAGCCAACTTTTCTTATCGCTTCGTAACTGCAGGCCAGCTCTATATTTTGAATTAATTTTTCCCCCTCATTTTTAGCACGGCTGTTTCTGCCAAAAGAACATTCTTTAGAGAGCTGCCTGGTACCATCATTCCTGCCTGCCCACACACTCAATGCAGCCTTTGTACGCTGGCTGTCCTTCTCCAAGACATTTGCATGCTGCAGCTCCACAAGGTCACAGATTCGTTCGCAGTGAACAGTGTTGAATCAAGCTCTTTAAACAGAATAAAAATAAATAAAAAAATAATAATTTAAACATGTACATACATGAGCACACACATACTCTATATGTAGCCACATATGCACAAAAGTACTTTGACTTTCAAACAAAGAAGCACACAAAGAAACAAAGAAAATGACCTAGTGAATAAAGCTCTGCCTTTTCTCCGGGGATGCTTGGGCACTAAGATTTCTGGTGGTGGTTTCTTGCTGCCTGAAATGGGAGTGCTGAGGATGAAGTGTGAAATGGGAAATGATTTATGGCATTTGAGAGCAAGACCCAGCACTAACTGAGCATCACAGATAGCCCCCAATGGAAATTTGTTGTAATTTTCTTTAGAAGAATGACTTTGAAGTAGGGGAGCACACAACTTGTCTACTTGGTGTGTTCCTAATTGAATTGGTTTTATTTGATACTTTAAGTGCAATGTTAGCTGCACTGAATCACGAGTAGACTGTCCTTGTCCACCTACTGCTGTTCCAAATGTCATTTGCCATCCTTTACTGGATACCTATTTCTTGCACAGTAACAACTAGCACTGTATTTGGAGCAATTTCAGGGAGGGCTAGGAATGTCTTTGGCACAGTATAGGAGCTCTTATCCAACTATTTTACTTTATCTATGGTCATCCTAGCAGTAAAGTAGTTAGGAATGAGTTTGGAATACATCAGATGTAATTCTGCAGAAAACAACTGTATTATAAATATTGTATTTATTTATTGATGTTAAATAGACAATTTAGATTTTTAAAAATGCCATTATTAAGGTACATAACCATGTATAATACTCCAGGTATTAATGCCCTTACTTGAAAATTTGAACTTCAAGTCTGAATGTTGCTAACTTCAGCTTCCAGCTGCGATATTTTGTTTGCTTGACTGAAGAATACTCTATTACCAAATTTCTTTCTCTTCATGTATGCATTTGGAGGTTTTATTTAAGTGAGGTTAACTATCCCTAACCTCATGTAAACAGCCAAAACAGTATATAAGAAAGGATAAAGCTCACAGTAAAAAAGTTCACTTTTAATGTCTGTATACTTCTAAGGTCCCTCCACAATTAAAACCTGATGAATCTGTTGCTGAATGAAAGAATTATATGCACTACCTGTTGCACAAAATGCTTAGTTTTTAGGGTGGTGATGGAAACAGCTGCCTTTTCCTCAGCGAAAACATGTGCCATGAAACATGTGTGTCGCATAACTATTCACAGTAGGAAGCTGTCAAATCTATGCTCCCTTGCTGTTTTACCACACATACACTCATAGCATTTTATAACACAAAAATTAAAAAAAAAAATGCACTTCCACATTTTTCTTGTTTTTAGAAAAAGTGTCTCGTAGTCTACACATTCCGTGCTTTTCTCCTGACACATACATATTTCTGAAAATAGTATCAAGCCATATCCCTGTTATTTCAGAATACTATATAGTATCACAATAAATCTGGACAGTCAGTTAAATGCTCAACAAACATGAGAAGTGAAGCACTCATCAAAAGCTTAGTATTCAAAACGTGGTTTTCCTATTCCAAATTATTTGTGTAAACTGCACATCTTCTAATGCTCCTAAAAGTAGTTTATTCCAACTCTGCAGGAAGCCTACGTCGACAAAGGTATTTACTCCATTTTGGTTGGTGCATTTCAGATCCTTTCTTTGTGACTCCTTCACATCCCAAGAGAAGCAGAGTACGTACAAGAAAAAGATCTATACACTTTTTATTTGTTTTCTGAAATAAGTAATTTCCATGTTTCAAAAATACAAGTGAAAGATCAATATGAACTAGATTCTTTTTCTTGACAAGAATAAAGCAGGAAGATCTATTTCATCACATAAACTGCTAAGATAGTTGCAAAAGTATGTTACCATTACACATCATACCAAAAAGCATAGAATATAGACTAAATATAAACTATTTACTGCATTTTCATCTTTTCCAGTGTGTTCAAACACATGGAGGAACTGCAGAGGATGAAAAATCAATCCTGGTATAATTCTACTGGATTACAATTGGACTTAAGTTGACTCCATATGCTGCAACTTTGCTGTAGTGGTTATTACTGAGAGTGTGTGGAAATAGATTCCTTTAAAAAGAGCAGGTAGCAAAATGAAAAACAGATAATGAAAGAATACATTTGCTACAGTAACTCATTAATGAGTATTGGTTATTAGCCTAAATTAATTTTCAAATCCACATCTTTTTGATCACAAGTTACTGCTTAGAGTGAGCTGAACTGCTTAGAAAGAGCTGCAACCCCATCAAGTCCAGGTTTGCCTAAGAGTTTCAGAATGAAATCCCCCTTTATTAAGATGAACTATATAGTTAGATGATAAAAGGCACCATAATATTTGTTCATAGAAACCTTATTGAATAGCTATTATAAGTTTCTACACAGTTAAAAATGTGTATTTACATTATTATACTATATAGAATAAGTCTAGAACTAAGTCACAGAACTAAGAGTGATAAAGAGATGAAATAAACTTGTCTCGAGGGGAGCAATCTTCTTGGGCAAAACAGGGTGAGGAAATTTGTTCTGGCTGTTTCACTTTTGTCCTGAGCCCTTGAAACCTCTATGCATGATTTCAGGGGAGAAATACACTAACGCTGTAAGACAGCACACCCAATACTGCCGTAAAGCTAGGGGATGGATATATTTCTCACTTGCCCAACTCAGTTCTCCCCCCTGGAACTACTGCTAGCATTGTCCATAGGAGCAGACATCCTCACTGCTCTAATCCTCTTGGTAGGTAAAAGAAATTCACCTGTGGCTCCACATGTTTTACTTTACACAGAGCCCTGTAAAACACAGCAGAGCCATTGCTGTGGAACCTAGTGTATTGAAAGACCTGTCAGCCTCCACATAGCAGAGAAAGTCCTATAAGAATTCAATACAGTTTGAGATACTTTATCAGAAAGAATTAATCAGTGTCAATATCCTTCACATCCCATATGCAATATATAGGCATCACATATAAAGGACAGGACACATGGCAAAATCTGCCATTATTTTGGCAATACATCAGAGAGGGATTGGTAGGCTAGAAGTAAAATTAAGTCCTAGAAAGAAGGAATTAGTTACACTAGTTGGACTATACATGAGTCAGACTAAGACATGGAAATTAATGCAGCACAGCTGACAAAACTTTTATCTTTTATACAACGTAGAAACAAAATTAATTATATAATAATTTAAAGAAATTAAAGCACTTATTTCCTCCTCTACAAACTCAGTTCCATCCTTGGAATTGTGCTTTTCATTTCCAATGAAGCATGTTACATTTTCTAGGTACTGTACAAAGTTACTAATGAAATAAATGGCATTAATTGAGGTATGAGGGCTCACAAAATTAAAGACAGTACCATCTGATTAAACACAGAGGAAAGAAATGATCTTCACTGACAGTAACTAAAAAAATAAACTCAGCCTGCATGATTACATACATGTACTCAAAGCATCAGCAAGTAATACCTGTGTGGCTATACATAGCTCAGAAGTACTATACTTTACAATACTATTTCTGTAATACTAATACCGAAATAGCTAGAAAAGCTATCATAAAATTAGTCAAAACAAACCAAAGATCCTACACCTCTATAATCTCTCTCCACCTGTGTAGTTAGCTGAACTAATCGTCCCCTTCATATTTATATTCACAGAGCATATTATATTACCCCTAAATAATTTCTGGAAAAATAACAGCTAAACATTTTAAATAGCTTAAATTAGTAGCATATTTACTTAAACCTCTTATTCTGTACAGACAATATGAATAATGTAATCCTCCTTTTTTCCATCGTCCTTTTTTCTCTTTTCCTACCTTCTTTTTTTCTTCTATTTTCCTACCTTTTTTCTTCCTTCCCCTTTAGCTTTTCTCTTCCTTTCTTTCCTTCCTCATTTCCTTTTCTTCCCCTTCTCTTTTCCTTCCCTTTCTCTCTTTTCTTTCCTTCCATTCTTTTTTCCTTCCTCTTTCTTTCTTTTCCATTCTTTCTTTTCCATTCTTCTTCCCTCCCTTCCTTTCCCTTCCTGTCATTTCCTCTTTTTTCCTCTTTCCTCTTTTCCTTTGCTTTCCTCTTTTCTTTTTCTTCTTCTTTCTTCCTTTTCCTTTCCTGCCTCTTCCTTCTCCTTTTCTCCCTTCCTTTACCCTCTTTCCTTTCTCTTCCCTTCCTTTCCATCCTCGCTTTAAAATACAACCTTCTGTGAGTAAAAAACTTATTTTTATGTTCTTTTGTGGTGATCTCAAAACTCCTCAATAACGTGGGTTTCTTTCTGCTTTTATTTTGCATTCTCATTGGTTAAACATCATTTCAGGTGCCTGGAGAAGGCAGAACTGACAAACTTGTTTCAAACCAGTATTTTTTTGTTCCAACAATACTACTGAACAAAGCATATCTATAAAGAATAGATCTCTGCTCTATGGACTTGAAGGGGATAGAGTAGCTCTTAGGGCTTGGCATAGTCTGTGAATTTTTACCAACAGGGGAGTTCAGCTGGTATAACCAAAAATGGTTCCCCTTTCACAGTTTTTTTGCAGCCTCCTTATGGCTTCTACAGATATAGGAACTGGAGTCATTATCTGTATTTTGCAATTCTGTCTAGCACATCCTGGGGACTGGATTTCAAATTAAACATCCCACTTGCTTTTATTTAATTACATCTAAACTCCTACAAATCTCTGATTCTGCCTAAAGCATTAAACTCTGTGTGAGAGTTCAGAGAGTTTGAGTCTTTTTTTTTGTGCCCCGGCAGACTCCAGCAGCCTTTGGATGCACAAAGACTCATGCACGTGGCACCTCTTTCAGGATCACGGCTTATTCTTCTGTCTGCTAGATAGAGGAATGGTTTTGTGGGTGGTATAGTTCTGGAGATGTTGAATTAATGGCTTCAGCACAGCAAGTCCAATGCATTTTAGGCACATGAGAGGTAGACTCAGTACAAGATGCTCTTGATCCAATTCTTTTGTTTCTGGCAATAGAAGGCCAGTTTGCACTACTCTTTATGACAGTCTGTCCTTGTGAGATAGTCATTGTCTTCAAAGTATTTGAACACAAAGAAATGTACTTTTTTAAAAAAAACAAAAGAAATCACTTGTTCTAGATTGAAAATACCATGATTTAGATTAATGCTGGAACAAAATTCTGAAGTGTTTTTTCTGCTTTGCAAGACACTACTGGTTCAACTGGATTTCCCTCTTTTAAATGTCATAGTTCTTTTAAGAACTGGTTGTTGGTTTTTGCGTGTTTTTTTCTCTTTTTTTTTTCAGATCAAAATACAACTAATTGAGATAAGATTCTGGAATCTATTTTGTTTCCAAACAATCTAACAGTGAGACTCTAACAGTGATAAGTATAACATTTTGTTACCATATAGACCACCTTCGCTAACACAACCAAGCTCTGTTGCAATGAACGAAGTGGGAAAGAAGCTCTTGGTCCCTCGATCAAGCTTTTAAATAATTTGTTCTCCCAGTCCATAAGCAGAACTTTTATTGGGTCTTAGAATGAGAGCATTTACTGAACAATTTGCATAATGATAAAAAATTCTCAGATGAGATTTAAAATGTAATTAAAGGGCAGACTTACTGAGTTAAAAGCATTGTTGTGAAATGGCTATACATCATCATGCCATGAAGCCTCCTATTCAGCTAGCTTATGGCATGACCCCAATTCCAGTCTGGTATGATTACATCTCTGAGTTTCATGCTAATGACTTGATTAAAAAGAAAGATAAAAAGGTCTTTTCTATTGGGAAGATAAGCTTATGAATATCATTAAGGCATTTCTAGGTTCCCAACACATTTTTCAAGATAACAAAGGATAAGAGTTAGTTCTCTAAGAGAGAATCAAATGTTGATGAGTGGAAGCTAAAAGTATAACTTTGCTCTGCAGAAAACAATCTCTGTAAGTTTCTGTTATGGTTTCAAATTCTACAAGTCCCAGAATTAAGAAGGGACCAAAATTCACATTTGAAAGCTTCCTTCATCTAAAAGAAGATATAAAAGCTTTATTTAGCAAATTGGGCCTTCAGAAAGGCAAATTGTCTTCAGAAAAGATTATAAACAGGCAAAACAACCTTCAGTTTAGGCTATTTTCAGATTGCAAGAGATTACATGGTACATCTAAGGATGTAGCCATCTCTTGCTGACAGAGAGTAACGGTGAAAACATGGTGTGGGCTTCTTCATTTCATTAACAGTGAGCTGCCTCAGCTATGGAGTAGTAACTCTTAAGAGCACCAACCCAATCATTTGAACATATGCTTGAGTCTTTATTGTGCAGATCCTCATTCACAGGACTGGCTTTTGAGACATAGCACAAGGCCTTATATTTCTCCCTTGTTCATAGGGAAATAATCAAACCAATTTTTATGAGACCTCTAGCAATTAATTTGTATTCAGTTATAATTAAGTATAAATTCTTACATAATTCCATGTGTTTTGGGGTAGTTTATGGATTTCTTGGTGTGTTTCTTGAAGACTGAGAAAAACCCTGAGTGACTACTTTCATTTACATGTTGTCCTGGTTTCGGCAGGGATAGAGTTAATTTCCTTCCTAGTAGCTGGTACAGTGCTGTGGTTTGGATTTAGGGTGAGAACAATGTTGATAACACACCCATGTTTTAGTTGTCGCTCGGTAGTGCTTACACTAGTCAAGGACTTTCCAGCTTCCCATGCTCTGCCGACTGAGAAGGCTGGAGGTGCACAAGAAGCTGGGAGGGGGCACAGCCAGGACAGCTGACCCGAACTGGCCAAAGGGATATTCCATACCATGTGATATCATGCTCAGTACATAAACTGGGGAAGGCTGGCTGGGGGGGGGGGTCACTGCTCGGGGACTGGCTGGGCATCAGTCAGTGGTGAGCAATTGCATTGTGCATCACTTGCTTTGTGTATTATTATTAACATTATTACATTATTATTATTATTATTATCATTATTTTATTTCAATTATTAAACAGCTTTTATCTCAACCCACAAGTTTTTCTCACTTCTACTCTTCCAATTCTCTCCCGCATCCCACCACGGGCTGGGAGGGGAGTGAGCGAGTGGCTGTGTGGTGCTTAGTTGCCGATTGAGGTTAAACCATGACACATGTAATGAAAATACAAATAAATAGATAAAATAAAGAAACCAATCTTTAAACATACAAAGCTTTCTACATTTATAGAGATAGTTTCACTCAGGATTTGTTTCAGTCAAATCCTTACCATTAGATTAGAGAAGTAGAAACTATTCTGTTAATAGTAACTTTAATGGAAATAATTGTTATTTTTACTGTTTGCCTGTTTGTCTTGTCATTATTTTGAGGATGGAAACCCCAATTAGAAAGAAACATTATGTTAATTTTCAGCTTCCCATGCTCTACCGACTGAGAAGGCTGGAGGTGCACAAGAAGCTGGGAGGGGGCACAGCCAGGACAGCTGACCCAAACTGGCCCAAGGGACATTCCATACCATACCACTAAGGCAGAAAAATTTCTAGTAGTCACAGCAATGAAGAACTTTTACTGTATAGTATAACTATATGATATTTATTTTACTACCATAGCCTGTACTACCTTCCAGGTAAACAAATGCAACAAAACAAACAAAGCATATGTATTGAAGTGGGAGTTGCGACTATTCTGTACGTCAGAAAATCAGCTACCTCTACTGAGATGTCTAAGAATGGGCTTAGATATCTGCCTTTGAAAACTCTGTATTTGAGGGTTGGGTGAGTAGGAGGGAAATAACATAAAGGTGCATGAAGTCATACACACAATTTTCTGAAAGTAAAACCATTAGGCCCATTACAAACTACCATAGTTTTCTAGATTTTAGAAGGCAGTCTGCTCCCAACAAATATGCAGGTCCTGACCCCCGTACTTCAATGAATGTCTAATCCCATCACACCTGCACATTCTGTCAGCACATTCACCCTGTCAGCCTTTCGTCAATCTTTCTGCAGCAAAATAATTATGCTGCTACTTTCAGCATGTCTAATTTTGCCCTCTCCCCATTTGCCAGAGGTGAAACCGTAGCAGCACAAAGGCAACATCATCCTCTGCAGGAACATTACTTCCACTCAGTTACTCAGGCAAGGTCTGAAAGTCCTGCTGGACAATTTGGACAGCATCTACCTCTATTAGTTCCACTGACATCCCAGTGCTTCAAATTAATACTGATTTTCTCTTACAACAAGCAGCCAGAAAGGGTTAACTGCACAACTGTCTCAAGGCCTGGAGAAAAAAAAAAAAAATCTTATGAAAGAAGAAAGGACAAAGTTGTTTTCTCTGTCACCAACCCATAGTGAAATATACCAGAGATTTGTTAATTATAAATGTTATAAATTATAAATTTGTTAATTACCATTCCTAGAAGAAAAATTATTTGTACATACAGGACTGTATGTATTTGTTTCACAGAAAAGGATCTAAGGTTTCAATGCACCAACATGTAACAATAGGACATCTCCTATTTTACCACCTATGGAATTCATGTTCTTCCAAACCCTTCTAAAACAAAAATTAAGAGCATTTTATAATTAAAAGAAACTATTTTGGGTCTATATATTCTCCTAATTCCTTCTGTCACCAATCATTTTTGCAATCTTTTTTTCTTTTTAAAATAAATTCTGACATTTCACATTTTTGTCGGTAACATCTTTGATGCTTGGGGAAAAATAATTGGTACATCAGTTTCATAACATGATGTTCAATCAATTAAAACAACATAAAATCTTATTAAAACTCTAAAGAGAACAACGCAGAACATAAAGCAGAAACTAGAGGCCTCATACATTACACATTATTAAAACTGGTTCAAGCAGAACAATAACTGTAATGGTTTTAGGGCTCCTTTTAGAAGTTACCATTGTTCCAAAGATGAGATTTTAATTAGGAATTTATACTATTTCAGGTGTTACTCTCTACTAAAGTGGAAGGTCTGCTGCAGTTAACCTGCCCTTGATTATGAACAGTTAAGTGGGACCCAGTGGGCCTTAAGCCAGAGGGAATGATGAAAAAGCTCCAGTGCTTCTGCACATACTTGTGTCAAATCCTTCCTACCTGAGCTGTCTTGAGGCAAGCCTAGGGAGGACAGAAACTTGGGCAGCATAAAGGGCAAAAGTACACTTAATCTTGATTTTCAGTGGGAATACAGGCCATGCTAGTGTGGCCTCAGGATCTTTTGATGTTCTAGGTTTTAAGCAAGAGGTGTCAGAAAAGTTACCACAGAGAAAACCACCCTGAGTCAGTCAACTATTAGCAAAGTTACTTCAACCCTTTGACGTCAACCCTTTGATGTCATCTTTTCCTGTCACCACAAAACAGAATGCACCAAGTGTTGGTCAGTTTACCCATTAACAATGAACACTAGCCGAGTTTAGACTGCTGTGAGTCACGTTAGTTTTATCCTCCTGATGATGTTATAACCACAACCCTGCTCAGTATGAGGGGTACTACATGTTAAGCTACCTGGTGAGAAGCCAACAGGCCAAAACTACCATCTGTGGGATTATGACACCTCCCTGTGTGAATGGACACCCCTCTAAATGCAACAACGGGCAGAGCCACAGAGGCTCAGGTAGCCCTGAACAGCTGTTGCCAAAAGGGCTGACATGGTGATGAAAGCTGTCAGGCTCAGGACCAGGGTGGTTGCAGAAAGGAGCTGCCGCCAACTGCAGCCCACTGCAAGGTCTTCAGGGGAACGTGGTGCTACAGCCTCCCTCAGTGGACTTTTCCTTCTGACCCTCTGACCCAGAAACCTCAGCTGCCTGCTCACACCAACATCAATCACAACACCAGGACTTCCAGTTTTAAACCAGTACTGTGCTTCTGTGAATACCCAAAACCCAACAGCCAAATTAAAATGCATAGCATTACTTCTGGTCTGTTAACTTGTTATTGGTAACCTGCACATAGAGATGTTTAACCATTCAGTGTGCTATTGTATTGGAGAACATTTGCGAGGAATTTGACATAAGAGGAAAAGTTTCATCCTTATCAATTTTCAGCCCAAAGAATTTCCATCACTTTTGGTTCTTCCAGAACAACCTGAACCACAGAGGCAGTGACATCCAGAAGTATTTTCTGCTATGAGTTACTTCAGATGATATAATAATGCATGTTGACTGCCTCAAAATAAGCAAATAACTGGCAAAAGTTCAGAATCCGAAAAAAGAAGACATTTTTAACAAAATCCTTCGGAATAGCAACTATCATATTCATTGGTGTCTCTGTGGCAAAGTCTAACCATGTTTTGTTGCATCCAAAAATCACAAGCAAAGTTGAACAGGATGCCTGTATCGAGGGGTCTCTGAATAAGATTTACATCCTGAAAAAAATTATTTGGTATTTTCTTGGATTTCCTAGCAAGATGCATACACTCGCACAGTAAATACAGTTTCAGGTTATAATGATAAATATCACTGAAAAAATGAGATCACCAGCAAATTCTGACATGTAGATAAACTTGGTTTTTAATCGTAACTTTTTTATTTATTTATTTATTTTAAGAGAAATGCTGCTTTGGGGAGAAAATAAACTTCTGTTCATATTTTTCAGATTGTCATTAAAAAAAATCAGTTAATTTGAATCACTGACTTTCTCCAATTCACCAACTGAAAAAAAATACACTTGTTCCCTCTATCTTCCCTTCAGTTCCGGTAAAAGAGAAATAATTCCATTATCATAATAAAAAATAAATAATTTTAATTTAGAGGCTGTATTGGTGAAGTCATGTAAGTGTTTTCCTCTAGATCTAGATAGGAACAATCAGCTCAGATCTGCACAGTGAGACAGTCACCTGGAACCATTATTTATGCCTTTTCGAGGCTTGTTTATATTTTGTTGGAAGAAAAATGAAAGCCTACCTGAATTTTGCCCGAAATAAAGACTCCTAACATTAACAAAAGAAAGACCACAGCCAGAGAGACAAATGTAGATACCATTACAGAAATAAAGGTAAAAGTAGCTGATACACTGATCTATTCCGTTTTCTGTCTCAAAAAAAACCCCCAACCAAAACCCAAAACCAAAGAGCAAAGAAAAGTGAAATACACATTTTTAAAATTAAAGTGTACTTAGTACTAAAGGAGGAACTGAGGTGGGTCTGATGAGCTTCCAGTAATAGAAGTCATGTAGCAAATATATATGAAATTAAAAAAAAAAACCCCACCTTCCTTCTCACTCTTTCTCTTTAAACTTAAAAAAGAACTCAGGGTTTAGATATGTTCTCAGAAGACAGAGTACACTCTTGTCATTAGTACAATATATTAAGCAGATCTTAAATACTGTAAGAAAGTCATATACTCCTACTTAAGTTCCTGTAGAGATCAAGTATGCCATCTTCACCTACTGTCACTCCAAAGTATGCCATCCAGGCCTAAGTTTATACCCTGGAATTGCTTTTATAGCGCTTCAGTCAAGATTACTTATCAAACACTTTATAAACATAGGACAGTGCAAGTACTTGACTTCAATACTAATCACATCAAAGTTGCTCTTATATGCAGAAGTTCTTTTGATATGTTGCTCTCATTAGTCTTGACAATACACTAAATGTGACACAAACATGGGGCTGATAGATACTTTTTCAGAAACCAGTTCATACAATATCCCAATATACTATGTATTTATAAAATTTAGGAATACACTCAGAAACAGGACTCAAATACCTCAGAAAACTAAAGACTTTGCTCAAACGTACAGTCCAGCCACAGTAGTAATACCACCCAAAGTTGAAAAAGTCACGTGCTGAGGAACGCTGCATGGTACCACAGGCAGTCTTGGAAGAGACACTGTCAAAAACAACATATTGGATTGCAACAAAAAGGAACTGGCTATCAGTTTATTACTTAAAATAAATGCTAACTACTACTTAAGAGGGCAAGTAATACTTTCAATGAAACAAAAATTAAAATGTAAGAAGCAATTATTATGGCAACCTGGCTTGCGATACCTATTTTACTTTTTAACTTGTTTTACTCCCACAGCAGCTCCCATATACAGCAACTGTATATACGAAAGGTTTCTAAACGGCGTTCATATAACATACCCAGAGATATTGACAGTAGCTGCTTTTGTATGAACCCTGATGATAGTGGGTAGGAGAAGCAGTATAAGCTGAGTTAAAACAGAACTGCTGCCATCGGAAACTGGTCCTCCCAGATTCTCTTCAGATTCAATCCGAATGAGCCAACACACATTAAAAAAAAAAACCACACCCCCCCACCCCCACCCCCCATTCAATTTAATTCTGGGAAAAAAAAAATCATTTTGTTCGTACACACCTATTAGTTCTCACATCTATCTGTATCAAGCTCAGAGAAAGAAGGACCATCATTTTTACCGAAAGATTACTTTGGACTTAATAGAAATGTTCTCACCCTTTCTACACCTAGTTTTCTTTGCATTCCCTGGGGATTAACACCCGCCATTCCTGTTGCTCTGTAAAAAGCAACTTCCTTCATCTGTTTCTACTCTTTTCCACAAAATATCTCCTTCAATATTTACCATGAACCTTACTGGGCTGCTATCCGCAAAAGGCTGATTTAATGGAATTGTTACAATCATAAGCCCTTTCCTTATGAAGATTCTCCAATTGCATTCTGGTTTATCATCCTCTCTCTACAGAATTAGACTGATGCATTTTATCTTGCTGTTAATGTTTTGGCAACATACTTTGAAATTTTTCATAGTAATAAAGCCAGAAGATGAATAGCATCTCTCTCATATTTATGAAGTTGTTGGTTTTTTTGGGTTGGGTCCCCCCCCCCACCAAAGATGGAATCAAAAAGAGAAGAAAGAATTGTAGATTGTATTGCACAGCATGAAAACCAGGCACATACATTTTTTCACGTGGACAGCATTCAGATATTCTGAACATTATCAGCCACTTAGAAAGTGCTCAGAAGAGCTCTGTAACCTGTGATTTTATTTATTTATTTTCAAGTCTTACAGTCTTGATGATTCATTCAAACTCCTGGCTTGGATAAAATCCTCCTTGGATGTTCTGACTAAAAGCTACTTTTTAAAAAGTTAGATACTCTGGAATTTTCTCCGTTTCAAAAGTAGAATTAATCTACTCTCCAAATGAAAAAAAAAAATGTAGTAAAGTAATAAAGAAATGGGTTTTTCAGCACAGACTAAAGTGGAACTCTGAAGTATTTAAGCTGGTTACCATGATCAAATATCAAAGGATGAGTAGCTTTAACAGTTTGTGAAAGCACTGTGTGATAGGTATCTCTGTTTAAAAGTAAAAATATTCATGAAGTGATTATGGAAAACATGATCAAAATTTAATGTTGCTGTTATATTGGAATTATCAGAGCCCTAAAAGGACAGTGATATGCTGACCAAACCCATAAGAAAAAACCTCATCCATTAAGAATCTCACTACATAATGCTTGGACTTATAATGAAAAATGCACCTTTCTACTCTGTTGCAACAAAAAGTCATTTAATACACATCATATACATGTTGGGTACAATAAAGATTAGAAGAATGTGAAAGCGCACAGATTCTTGATTCAACCTTTCAATTAAAAAAACACCCAGTGAAAATCTACAATACCATACGAGTCCAGAAATGCCTCTGTCCAGTCACACCTGCTACAAAACACAGTAGCTGATATTTAGAATCACAGGATCACTTGGGAAGGAAGGGACCTCCAGAGACCATCTGATCCAATCTCCTGCTCAAAGCATGTCCAGTGAAAGCGAGATGCTCAGGGCCTTGCCCAGTTGAGCGTTTAACATCTCCAAGAATGAAGATTCCACAACAGACCCCTTTTCCAGTGTTTGACCACTCTCACAGCAAAAGAAGAAATAATTCCTTATATCATCAGAAATTCCTATGTTCCAGCTTGCCCCTGTTGCCATCCTGTGACTGTCCACCTCTAAGAAGAGTCTGGCTTTGCCATCTCTTTAGTCTCCCCTCAGGCAGTTGCAGAGATGAGTAAGGTCTCCCCGAGTCATCTCCTCCTCAGGCTGAGCAAGTCCAGCTCTTAACAGTTTCTCCTCACGTATCAAGTGCTCCAGCCCCCGACCATCTTGGTGGCCCTGTACTGGACTCCCTCTAGTATGTCCATGTCTGTCTTGTACTGGGGAGCCCAGAACTGGACACAGCACTCCAGCTGCAGAATCTCAGAAGTTGTATGGAAAGGAAGAATCACTTCTCTGGAAACAGCCCAGGAGGCAGCTGGCCTTTTTTCCCCCCCATCCTGCGAGGGCACACTGCTGGCTCATCTTCAGCTTATTGTTGATGAGGACCTTCATATAATTTTCTGCAAACTGTTTTCTATCCAGTTGGCCCCAACCTGTACTGCTGCATGGGTTAATGTTCCCTACCTTGATCTTCTTCTATAGTGGGTAATGTTTCACTCTCACAGACTCTGTTAGTAGGCCTGGGAACCTTAAAGATTCCAAAAGGCAGACCTTGCCAGTGAAAACGGAGATAAGAAAGGCATTGAGTACCTCAGACATTTGCGTGCCCTTGGTCATCAGGTCTCCCACCCCACTAAGCAGTGGGCCTGCATTTTCCTTAACCTTCCTTTTGCTGCCAGTGTGCTTACAGAAGTGTCTCTCATTGCCTTCCACATCCCTCTGTGAAGACCCTGCTGATCTCCTGTTTGTCTTCCCTAGATGGTACGCAGTCTGTTCACCTCCTGCTGCAAACTCCTACAACCACAGCATACCTCCCACAGGTAAGGACATTGCTGTCTCCAGCCCCAGGAGACACACCAGCAACCCCAAAATGGCTAGAGACTTGGTTGGTGGTACTTCCCTCAGGACTTCTTTCTGAGTCAAAGCCTCTGATGTGCAGACAGTTGCTTCAGCTGGTGTTGCTGCCCTGCCTTCTTGCACATCAACACCATCACTGTGCAGTCCTCAGCAGAGCTTCTGGCCTCTCTGCACCCTTGCTGCAACAACTGGCATGTAAAAATGCTCATGACTTCCATGGTACAAAGGCATTTTTGACAACACATGTTGAAATCATCTTATTACTGAATATTTGTGTTTTCTACAACATCCACAGCAATTAATGCTTTTATGAAGTTAAGCGCAATGTATCATGTTCTGATTTGTAGAAAACTCTGTGAATTTTAACACTGAGTCCAAAAATGTGTATATAAAAAAGCGAATGAGGGGTTACTTATAAGACATGAAGAAGAAGGTGAGGAGATAAAGATAACAGCATGAATCCGGGTGACTGTGTAATATGAAAGTGCTCATGGAGGGACCGCTTCCACATTTTCACCAGGGAGTACAGTTTGCTCACAGAAACAAAACCAGAAGTTACACGTTCCCTCTAGAAATAGTATTTCTTTTTTTGTATAATCCTCTTTGAAGTATCACTATTGCTTTCATCAGAGAATTAAAAAGATCTATGTATGGCTTTTAATCCCAGAAGACTAAGTGCAAAAGAAAAATAAGAGGCACATGATATGTTTTATATCTTTGAAAAAAGCCCCTATCTTATTAGAAGGCATGCAAAAAAAGATCCCATAATGATTATATGCTAACATCTGCATATGAAGTCCTGATAATGAGAATTCCAGGCTAGAGGTGAAGGAAGAGGCAGAGAGAGAGGCTAGGTAAAAAAAAAATACTTATATCCCAGAAGTAGTTCTTGAAGTTTTAGGACATTGTCTTAACCCAGTGGAATGAGCATAAGAACTCCCAGAGATTTAAAAGATGAAATTAGGCAAACTATGATTGAAACAGGGTAAGTGTAATATCCCTCAAGGCACTCATAGCAATAGTCACTGTTATGGTATTCAGTGTAATGCCACTTAGCCCTATTATCTTCTATATACATACATTTGACATCTAATCAATTTTGGGTAAAAATAATTCTCATGACAGATCTATTCATAACTTGTCAGAGTAATGTCACTATTCAATAAGTACTCACGGAGAAAGGGATAATAGTGCACCCGCATCGTGCACTCATTCAGTGCTAGGTCTCATCAAGATTAAAACTTCCCTTCACATACACTGCTTTTATCTCAAATGCCTACTGAGTTAAACTGAAATTCTCCTGACTAACACTAGTGTAAGAAAACTTTGGCTGTATACTGAAAAGCTTACTTTCTTCTCTTAAATGTGAGAAACCTTGATAACTGACCAACTCAATAAAAGGGAATGAGCTAGCTAATAGATACAAAATCTCTAAAACTTTCTGGAAAAGGCAGCTTTCTTATTTGTCTCACCTCCTTTACCAAAGTACTTCTTTTTAAATTTAAAAAAAAATGTTGATCTAAAATTTAAATCTGAGAATTTGTCTGTATTCTTCAAACAGCTTCTATACATGACTTGCTAATAGAGAAAATTCAGAAGTCTCTTTCCACACCAGAGAGTTTTCTGAAATAAGTACCCTTGCACATACAGAGCTTCATAATCTAACTGCACCAGTAGATGAAATACTGATGCTCAGTTTTCCAGTGGAGCTCTGTGATCCCTTTGCAATCTTGCTGAAAGCCTAAAAAACAAACAATGCCATTCAAAGTTCTGATGCCTGTTACTCAGCAATTGCACCTGTTTGGCGAGGGCACAGACAAGTGAGGACAGACATGAATTGCCGCTTAAACAATGTC
The DNA here is from genome assembly GCF_000699105.1 of Pygoscelis adeliae. Classification (NCBI taxonomy): domain Eukaryota; kingdom Metazoa; phylum Chordata; class Aves; order Sphenisciformes; family Spheniscidae; genus Pygoscelis; species Pygoscelis adeliae. The sequence continues at coordinate 1,586,289 of NW_008824196.1, forward strand.
TCAAGAGGATACAGCCTTGTAAGAAACAAAACAAAGTAGTCTGTAGGAGGAAATTTTAGAGGCTGATGAAAAAGGAAGTAATGGCAAACCTTTTACATTTCATAGAATCATAGAATGGTTTGGGTTGGAAGGGACCTTAAAGACCTTCTAGTTCCACCCCCTCTGCCATGGGCAGGGACACCTTCCACCAGACCAGGTTGCTCAAACTTCCTCTTTTTACATTCATTTACTTGCCAAAGGACACGCTTGGCATGCAGAATTTATCCTAGATTAAAGGAAATGAAAAAAGAAAAAACCAAATGACTTTACAATTTATATATTTGCATATTTGATGAAAAAAAAAAATCAAAAGAGCAGCTGAGAGAGGGAAAGTCTCTTCCATAAGCAAAGGTATGATGAACAGGAAATAGAATATCACCATCATCCTTCAAATATACCTATACACATGCCACAGCAGCCATCTGCCAAAATGATCTTGCTGTCACAGTTAATTCCAAGAATCAAACACACACAGTCTATTCAGCACAACACAAAGCTGTACACAGATGGGATGTGAGCTCTGAATCCCAGCCTGCATTGATTTACCGACAACATCAGCCAATCACTAAGACCCAAAGACAGCACCACCCCAAATACAGGGATGGAAAAGTAACCGCTGCCCTGGATATCATTTTTATCTTTATTTTATCTTTATTTAATCTTTATTTAAAGAGTATAGATAGTCTAAATACCATTTTTTTCAGGGATTTAAAATTAACGTCAACATTTTTATGTGACTGCATTCTCTATAAGTCATGGAAATATATACAGTAATCAGAATACTGCAGTTACAGTATTAGAACCATTTCTGGCAACTAGTGGTAAGAACACAGAAATTTTGCTTCATGAAAAAGCTAGACTTTTAGAATTCATGTTGAATTGGAATAAACTCAAGGTGGTTTTTTTCTACTTTCTCCCTAAAAAGCAGAAAGAGTATCCTGACAGCTAGCAAGCCAATGACTCAGTCATACGCTATGTAGAAAACCTAGGTTCATGCAGCTTTCTCTTAAAAAAAAAAAAAATTAAAATTACTACTACTTTTTTTACAAGCTGACATTTAAATGAAGTTGTCTGAAGTTATTACTGATTGCTATGACAGTAAAAAAAAAAAGAGAGAGGAAGATTACTAGAATGCTATGTAATATTTAGTTCTTTTTAACTGAGTCATTTTGGGGACTTCAGATCTGGAAACTTTTTCTCCACATTTCACTTCAAGTTACACTTGAAGATCCCACACAGAATGAGATAGGAACATTTTATGAATGACTCACTTGGAGAGGCAACATAGTTCAGATTTTCTTTCATAATAATCTGGGACAAAAAACCTCTGTCACCTAGTCAAAGATTATGGTTAATCAAAGAACGCTTTAGAACTGTTCAATTTTTATGACTTTTCATCTTGTACAAACCCAACAAACAGCAAGAGACAGGTTGATTTGCTTCACAATTATGAATTCCTTCACCTGTGTCTGAAAAAAAGTGTTAAATGACTGATTATATGCAAGTTGTCACTGAAGTTACATCTCCCCGTAACAGAGATCTGAACTTGAAATATTTTATGATTGAGACCAGCAATGGCCAATCATGTTGGTCTCACAGCATCCACTAGTTATTAATACATTTTTCTGGAATTTATAAAAACAGACAGTGAACATCACTGAAGATGTTACATCAGACAAGTAACATTTCCATTTCACCAGTATGCCTTCAGGCAACTGCTCGTGAAGAGAGGTTTAGCCATCTCTGTCTCATTAAAAAAGGAAAATTCTTTTCAGAAAGATGCAAGCACAGATAGGAGCAGTTCTTTTCTGATAAGCTGCTGTGAAGATGTCCTTAAGTATATTGGCTCAGTGATTTTCCAATGATTTTGTAAGGAAATATAACTAAGACAGAAAATAATTTCTACCTTAACCAGTTTTCAAGCCTAGGTTCTCAAATAGGCAGAGTTCATTCATTCTTGGTACCAGTGTCTTGTGCTCTTTTCCACTAAGCTTATTTTAAGTAACTCTCTGTATTCTGAAGTTAGAATTCTGAAAAGGAAAAAGTTCTTATTGTTTTCTAGCTATTCCTGTCGATTTCCTGATTACTTTTCCCACACTCTTACTTTTTCAACACTTTCTGTTGCACCTTTCTTTGCTTTTGCATCCATTGAATTTTTTTTCCTTTTACAAAACAATTAAAACACTGCTACTTCAGCAGGCTGCTGCTAATGAATACTGCAGTGTAGGGTGGAAAGATTATTAGACACATTTCTCAAGGTTGCATAAAAATTAAGAGTTTATTTTCTTGTGGTAAGGTATAAACTAGAGATCAGGAAGAAATTGCTCCCATTCTATTGTATTGTGGAAAAAAGTACATTGCAAGTACTAGTGAAGAGAAACTTCTTGAGATGACTTTGCTCAGAGTCATGGTCAGAACACTTTGAAGATGCCACCTTTACTTAAGCACCTCAAGCTTCATCATTAAACTAGGAAAAAATTAAATTTAAATAAATAGATGGAGGGAATATTAGAGTGGACTCAGAAAAAAAAAAGACACTTGTGACACAGAAAAGTGGGATATGAAGACAAGCAACAGAGAAGACTAAAGAAACAACAATCGTCTTAAATTTCTGTTCCCTGCAACATGACAGGCTGCTGTCCGTTCCCCCTCTAGTGACTTTGACTCACTCCTTGCTATATACACTGCATTGGCTACTTTTGCTGTTTAAAATTTAGGTTTTGTGGGGTTTTGCTTTAAAGCAAAATAAAAAAATAAATTTGCTGTGCCAAAACGCTATTATCTTTTAATATTAGTTTCTGTTTTTTTATCTTTCTGCCTAGGCTATGTACTTCTGAGACCCTCTGGCTAGGCTGTAAACACCCTAACATGAGGGTTTGCCTTTATATCATTTTGACCAAGCTACTATTAATCCTATTTAACAGATGCTCAAGACATTAAAGGAGAGATTTATTTCACCAGATTTTAGACAATTGCAGCCAAGTTAATCATCAATGTTCCAGGCTGGAGAGAAAGAGGCCCTTCTAGGACATCATATATCTAATCTACTTGAGATGCACCCTATAACTGGCTACTTCTCTTTCATATATAAAGGCAAGCTACACAACTTTGTTCCAGTGATGACAACTAGATTTTAGGCATCTGAAATTTGGTAACTTTTCCAACAGACTTCATGCAAAATACTCAGAAAAAATATGTGGCAGGAGAGGAAACTGATCTGAGACACTGGTCATCAGACAAACTGATCTTCACTTCACCATCCCTTTCTTCCTCTCTAATACGTACGCTTGTACACAGAAACACAGATTGTCTGCATATGTACGTGAATCCATCCTTTTATACTTCCCCTGTAAAAAATATGAAATAAAATAAAACTAGAGCATTCCAACAAAAGCATCATAAAATACTTTGAAATCAAAATGTTTTTAAAAAGAGGAAACAACTAACTCAGGATGGAAGGCAGTTGGGTACTAGTGTGCTTCTGAGTTTGAGAGAATCACTTAGAGCAGATAACGAAGCTGGTTTAAATTGTTACAGTTCTACACTACATCTATGAAATTTATACCAGTCATAAGCCTTTTGCCTTCTTGGTTAAAAAATATGGTGGAGATACAGGCCTATATCCTACTAATAAATGAGATAGATGGAATTGTCTACTCCCACCATAACTGTATCCTCTGAACTACTGGCTTCTGTTTTTCTCTGCTTTAACCATCACAAACAATCCTCTTTGGCAGAGCAGGATGACTACCTCCTTGTAAACAACTCTATTCAACAAAAAGGTGTTGAAATTGATACAGTATAAAGATTTTAGAAAAATATTTGCTGCGCACCTTATGAATTTTTATTTTTCCAAATCAATTAGACATGATCACTGACATGAGAAACTTAAAGAAACATAACGTACAACAGTGAAAAGCTATGTTTTAAGCCACAGTGTCTGAGGGCTTATCAGACACCTGTGCTGATGCAAGTGATCTAAATGACAAAAGAAACAGCATGTTCATGAATGTCACAGATGCTAAGGATCTAGCCAAGAGTACTACGCAAATCGGAAGGCAGGAAAATAAAAAGGATTCTGAAGAAAATTATATCTACAGGAATGAAGAAGAAGAAAGATGGTTTAAAACTCGAAAGAGAAAGAAACGAAACATAAGACTGAAACATCCAGATGGACTCCTTTGGACAACATAATCCACAGCTCAGAACACCAGTAAAGCTGCACAAGAGAGAGAAAGAGACAGAGAGAAAAACAAAAAGTAAATTGGATGAAGCTTGTGATGCCACATCACAGCATAAAACCACCAGAATAATTCTGTGTTATAAGCAAACACTCATCACCTTCATAGAAAGAAGATTTATTTACAGCTTGGTAAGACCCTGACTGGTATTTTTTTCCTGATATTTTTTTATTTTTTCATGATATAACCACTTAGCTCCTATTGACCTCTTGTTTCCCTGTAAACAATTTCCCTTCCATATTCTTGCTTCACCCTTCAAACTTCACTGGACAGCTATTTCTCTTTGGACCTTACTATACAAAGTGGCAAAGATTGAATGATATATAAAGTCTGCAAGCCAATTTTAATCAAACAGCAATACATGTTCCTGTCTTCAGAAATAAGATACTGTGTTCTTTTTAATTACCAATTTTGTAACTGTCAAATAACCAAGTTTGTCTTGTCAAGATTTGATCTTTTTAAAGCCTACCACTATTAATCCTATTTTTCTGTACACACTTACTCAGACTAGTTTGTTTGCTACTGTTCAGCTCCATTCTAAGTCAGTAACAGTTACATACACACTTAAGTAACAGCAGAAATTATTTTTTCTTTCTCTTAGCATCTCTTTGGGGATGGAATTGAAAAAAGAATTAGGAAAACAGAAAACTAATTCAACATATTTTATTTAGGATAGCTCAAGAGAGAAGGAAGTTACGAGAAACTGCATTTGTTATTAGTCTTTGAGGTTTGTCATTTATGGAGAAGAGGAACGGCACTCAAGATAAAAAAGACTAAATGCATCTAAAGCAACAAAATACCAGTAATGGATGTGCAAATTCAAAGATCATTACACCACAAAGTAGCAGAGGTTGCGGCTAATAAATGGAGGTCAGCACATGAATCAGTTAGCTTACTGCATTGTCTAAGACGAGCTTAGCTTTATATGACTAAGGATATAAAGAAATTACTGCTTATGAGGCAGTTCATCTTCACAGATCTTTGGCCCTGTAGCCTTATGTGCTCTTCCAATAGCCTCAAAGAGTTAAACCTGTGTCTGTATGCGTATGTTTATGTACAAATATAAAACTTCCATGGAACAGTGATGAGAAACGGCGACTGTACTGATGACAAAAGAGGATGGACTGTGAACTCTGCACAGCACGTGTGGGTTCTTAAGCTTAAAAAAAAAAAAAAGAAAAAGGGAACCAACTGCCTTTTTTAATTACTGATATGTACTGGCTTCAGCAACAATTTTCATCTTAGATTTGCTTTTGACTTCTCCTTCCCTGCACTATTTGGCAACTTACTGGAAATGCAAGATTTAATTTAAGCTTGATTAAAATGTTCAAAAGAACATTTAGTGTTGATGTTGAACCTTAGCAATCTGTCCTGAAGACCATTTGGAATATTTATTTACTTATACAAACCAGAAAACTCCATGTAGTTTCATACACCATAGCTGACAGGATAGAAAAAATAGTAACAAGAACATTAACTCTTAGCAAGTACAGTTTTTAAAATATAAGTGTGCAGAAAGAAGTATAAGAAAGCCATGCACAGCTGTGAGAAGAAAGCTTTCTACTTTATAACTGCCCAGTGTGATATGTTCCTGCATTACATGACAGTTCCAGCTTGTTCAGTCTCCTTCTTAACTGGTGTTGTGTATGTCCCTACATTAATTTTTTTCACAATATAAACCTTTTTCAAATATTTTAATTATTTTCAAATAAAGCTCTGTCAACTATCCTGGACCTAATCCTCAGCATAAAATTTACTTTCTTAAGAAATGTTTAAAAATAGGTTTGGTTGTTTTTTTTTTTCACTGATTTGCAAAATGTTTCCTTATATTAGAGTTCCTTTTCACCATCAGCAGTAAGTTTTACTCTGGCAACTTGGAAATTGCATATTGAAAACAAGTAGGTACACTGCTGTAAGATTTATCAATAAACTCTCCCACTTATAGCATCATAAAATATTTTTTTTTGCTTTCCTTCCTCTAGCTAGTTCATAATTTGGCTAATTTAAAAACATGACACACACTGCAAGAGCAGTATTTGGTATATTTTACTTGATTCTTCCACCTGCAATGTGTCAAAGTACTCTGCCATTATTCATGGTCCTGATCTTTATTCAGATATATTAGTCACAGATTGGTTGTCCTCATTTTACCATATCAAGACTCAACACTGACAGCTACTCAGGTCGGCTTGGCCTATGCCTTCCATCTTTTTTCATCTCTTAGTTTCATTAGACACCTCTTACAGGAATTTTTAGGTATTTTTTTTCTCCAAAACTTCCTTACCGATACAAAAACATTATCTATAAATGATGTATATGAATATCAAATTCTAAATCTTTATTCCTTTAGCCACCTGTGTCATGGAGCAGTAAAATCTTCCTACACCTGGAAACAATGCCTACCGTCATAACCCACTGCAGTCTTAGCCTCAGAATAAGGCTGAGTTTGTTCAGATTTATCCCGACTTCCACATATCCTTAAATTGCTTCAATGCACTTACAGACGGATGTCATTCAGAAGTCCAGCCTCTCTCACACATTGTCAAATGGAGACTCCCTCTTTGATATCCTCCTTTAGGTGCTTCAAAGCCCGCACCAGGGCTTTTACTGTGCA
>NW_008824196.1:1593201-1595418 GCF_000699105.1 Pygoscelis adeliae
CAGCAGGGCTCCTAAATAAATCATAGAGCCTCCAAGAACCCTTCCAATGGTAGCAGTTCCTTTATACCCTGAAGTGGCAGTAAGGCCAAGAACCTAGAAGTTTTCCTGGCACACACACAGTATACTGTCTTTAAAATAACCCAAACAACCACAAGGCCCCCCAGTCTCAGCCAACAGGGCAAGACAGAGAATGCACGAGTGCATTTTCTGTGGGTCTGCAAAAAATAAAATCTGTGCAGCTGGCTTCACGTTCTCACTAAAGTTGTCACTCCCGGCAGAAATTTCTGCATGTTTTGCTCCTGATTGTATTATAGCCACCTTTCCATTTGAAGCATTCTTTCTTTAAGTAAGCCTCTGATCTTTTCTATGCCCACAAGATTCAAGTGAAAATTTCAAGCCTGAAGCTTCCAGAAGCTTTGCTGGTCTCAAGGAAACATTGTTCAAAGTCAGTTGGTATGTTGGTTTAGTCCAGCTCATACTCATTTTTCTTCAACCTGTTCTCCATTTCCACTATGAAATCTACCCCCATAAATGTGAGAATACCACTTTTCTTGTCCACAATTTGCAGGGATAAATCACCTTAGTCTTGATTAAATGTGCAATGTCACCATATATATAGTATGCAGTGCAGTATGCTTGTCTAAGTGCTTTTCATCAAGGGCAGCACAGACAGAAATCCTGAATAACCTCGACTCGTGCTGTGTAGTCACAAAGTATATGCACAGTAAGTCTGATGCAGCTAGGAAATGTAGGATTTACTCTGTATAAGCTGCTGAATTTACTCTGTTCATGTGTGAAAGGTCTAAGAATTTCTGAAAATGCATGTGAACTGCAAACTAGAAATTCTTCGCTACATATAATAGTCTTATTCCTACGGCACCATTTGCTTAAAGCCACTTAGTTCTGACAACTCCTGATAGTTTAGCACACACAGTTTAGAGATAAATTAAAAAAGCAAGCTGAAATACAACATGTGTTTGCAAAAGTACTTGCAATTCACAAAATAAGGTGGACATATGCTTCAGATGGTTAAATCCAATTGAAACAGACTATTTTTAACAGCACATGTAAAAATATGCCTTCAGATAGATAGTTTATTTATGAAGTGATTCTGTTTGGGTATTAACTCTAAGATGACATGAATAGATAATATGGAGTAAAAAAATGCCTTCATCAAAATCCTTTCTCGCTATGAAAAGTTCAGAAACTGGAAATTTAGCCACCTGTGTCAGAGCAGTAAAATCTTTCTACATTGACTTTTTAAAGCCATTCTGACCACTTTTTTATAAATCTTGTTTCATATCAATGCTATTTTTGACATCTATCGTAAAACATTAATTTCTGCAGATTCTGTCTCTCAGAGATTTAAATACTTTTTTTCCTCTTGCTTGGACTCACTTTCTTTGCCCAGTATTGAATAAAATGAACAAAAATACACCAACTGGTGGGGAAAAAAAACCCCACAACACCAAAAAACCCTCAAAAGTGCAATGGCACTTCTCTTAGGAGATTGTAACATTTATATAGTACAAACAGACTTTACTATGACACAAATTGGGTGTCATCCTCCAAACCACTATTCCTCCTTGTGGAACATTCACCTAAATTAAAATTAACACAAATCTAAAACCAACATCCAAGTAATTTAGTACTTTGAAAAGGAATCAATGGAATCTTATTTTACAATGGCAAGATGCACCAATGCTTCAAAGCCAAATTTCCACAAATTATCCCTGCTTTGAATGACAGTCCTGAAGAGAAGGTCTTCCAACCTCCACTTCTGTGCATGAATTTCTCAAACATCAACTTTTTTAGACTCTCACTTCTACAAACAATTTTTTTATACATCCAAACCTAAATACATACAAATTTGGAATATTTGTTCAAAACAGAACTTCATACAGAAATACATTGAAATCTTAAATTGTCATGTGGCTATTTCCATGTATTTAAGCTCTATAGTGTTATATTTGTCTGCATGCATTTCTTCACATGCAAAAATACCACATTTAAACATGACACTTATTACAAGTACATACGACAGAGCCCAGCCAAAGTAATTCAAAGTCAGAAATATAAATTGTTTGGTGAGATCTATTCAAAGTTGTTCAACCTTTGAAGTTTTCTGTGAAGTGCTAAAATAGTCAGAATCAAAAAAGCTACAGTTTGAAACACTTCAAGTGAGCTGTGCAATATAATTGCACAGTAAATAGAAGC
>NW_008824196.1:1595450-1650826 GCF_000699105.1 Pygoscelis adeliae
ATTAAATAAGGCAAATACAACTGCTGAGTTGTTTTTCATTATTATTAATTTCAAAGCATATCTTGCACATGCTGGCATATTTAGGGGAAGCAAGGCAACTTCAGATCACAAGAGTATACGTTTTAAGAGCTTTCTTCTGATGATGCAGCATGTAATGAGAAACCTTTGAAACAAGCTTAATCCAAATATTTAACGTACATCTAAAAAATAAATCTAAACCGCATACATTTCATACTTTGACTGACTGCATTTAAAAGTGTTTGTTACAAGTTCAACTAGAGAACAAATAAGTAGAAATAACTAAGTCATCAGCTATGCAAACTCCGCAATTTGTTTTCCTTTTCCTTATTTCATGTTTCAAAAAATAAGGATAAATTTGTTAAGCCTTTTTTGAACACATGAAACTAGGAAAAGGGGGGGGGGAAGCATTTTTATTCTAATTTCAAAGGAAGGTTTTGCTACTAAAATAAAATAGAAAAAAGTGAATAATAAACTTAATAATTATATCCTCATTCTGTGTAAAAGAGATTATAGTGCAGCTGTTGCATAAGAAACAACAAAAAGCAGAAGGGTAACAAAGAGCAGAAATGCAGCTTAGATACCACCCATAACAAAGACTGAGGAAAAAAAAAACTGACAATGAACAAGAGCAGTATACTGTAAAATAGATTCACTGGCTTTACATTAAGAAATCTCTGAATGGTCAGCTTAAAAGGTGCCATGTATCCACAGCCTTTTAAAATCTAACACCAGTAATGATATTAACACTCCAGACTTGAGCATCCAGCAGTCTGGGAATGGACAGAAGAAGGGTTATTTCTTTAAATGTTTCTAGACTATCCCAAGTCTTGTGCAGCTTGTCCAGCCTTGAGTCCATGAGTGTGGCACTAATGTAATGCTCAAATCTATTTTACTTGGTATCAGTCTACAACTATTCCATAATTCTTACTGAATCAAGATGTCAATATACATACACTTATCTGATTGAAGAAATGTTACTTGATTAATGGAGACTGGTTTACTTGTCGCATTCAAATGAAAGAGAAGACAAAATAGCCTGCCTGGCAAAGCGAAGAGTATGTTTTCTGATCACAAATTCTTCTATAGCCTGGCTTTCTCATTGGCATTCACCAACTCACACTGCCGGAAATACCTTTCTAGAAATGTCTCGGGCTCAATGAACTTTTGCGAGTGTCAAGATAAGGTTTCAGTGGAGCCCTGCCCAGGTCGCTAGCAAACTGCACACGAACACAAACCCTGTCCTTCCAGGAACTGCAGCTCTGCTAGGCCGTCCCTCCCTCACCGTCTGGTTTGATAAGGCATTGCCTGTGCCCCTTTTACTCGGAGCTCATGAGTTGTCCTCGCATACACTATCAAATAAACAAATGCTTTCCTTCCATGTTTCTCACTTTACCTTAACATAATTGTATCAGTTGTGGGAAACAGGCAGTTTATATAGGCTAGAAATGTCTATTTTCACCCCCCAAAAAAGAGAGTCGGCTTTTGATCTCAAGTCAGCTATCTCAAGCTAACTCATGCTCAGAAACAGGAAGTGAACACATATTTTCAGAAAAGCCATATGCCAAGTATATGTGGGATATAAACTCAGAAAATCATGAGTCTGAAGGCCATAGTCTTTAGCAAAAAGAACATCTAATACCGAAGAACCCACAGTAGCAAACAGCTAAGGTCTAGCAGATCTCAGAATAGAAAACAGATTTCAAAAGAAGGAACCTATTTTTACGGCTAAGAAACTTGAATTCTCAGTGGACAAAAGAGCAGGTTTTGCTTGCTGTTTAGGATAAGTATAAGAGTGTTTCCCATTGTAGAATCTACCTTTTGCAGGTACTTTATAAAAAATAATGAAAAACAGTCAGCCAAAGAGAACACCAATGCTATCTTTTCAGGTTATTCTATCCTTGCTACTTTAATATTGGTGGTGTCTCTAAAAGAACATTGAAGTTGTTATTTTGTAATTCTGCAACTCTTTAACTTCAGTTCAGACTGTATTTAGGTCTTACCAAAATTCGTTTTTTTGTAAAAGCAAATAACTTTTTCCAGCACTGGAGGTGCCACAGCAGTAGGAAATGAACAAGACTATAACATGCTTTTCCAATAACCAGGACTACAGAAGAGGTGGAGTGGAACCACCAAACTAAATCCTTTAAGAAAGACCAAAAATTAAACAAATACTTACTTAATAGGAGAGATGCTAATTCCAGATTAAAGAACTGTAAATATAGAAGGCGATTAAAAATCAGACATATCTTTCTTTTTTATAAGTGCCATTTCATAAGCCACTTGAACTAGTCTATGTGCCATCAAAAAGGGATAGTCTTTGCCTCTCCTTTTACCCTGACTGCCCCTCCACTCCAAGATTCCAGACTGGAATCTCTAGAGCAATTTTAAATTTAAAAAAATTAAATTTAAAAATGTAACTAGAGCAATTAGGATGCTCTAGTTAAATCTCATATATTCTTTGCTACATCTTCAGCTAAATTAGCTTCCTGGCAGAATGGACATAACAGCAGCCTTGCAACAGCAGCCTTGCTAATCCAAAGGGAAGGAACAGAAACACGTGACTAAGGGCAAAATTGGAGAGAATGTATTTGGAAAATATTTCCTGAGAACAAAGGTAAAATGCATATCTCCCTAATGTTGAAGGAAAACCTTATTTATTTATACTATATAAGACACACAAACAAAAATAGCTTGTCCTTTTGTAAAGAATATCCTCAAAATATGCAAAGGGTCAGTGATCCTTTGTTTTAAGTGCTAAATAAATTAGACTATTAAATGGCAAAAACTTCTCTTTTTTTCCTGTCTCTTTAAACTCAAAATGATTACTAATTGCCACAAGTGATTTCCTTCTGTCTCCAACAAATGAGAAAAGGTGTACCCCTGCAGGTTAACTATATTAAATAATTTAAAATCAGATAATTAGGGTACTTACACTGAAAATCTTGCTCTGCTTTTTCTCTGCTGCATTACCACTGTTTTTATTCAGACACATGCTGTCTCTGAAAAGCTTAGAGTTGCCATTTTATGGCTTTGCACATCAATTCCTTTCAGCTATATTTTTTTTCAGAGACCCTAGAGCCAGCACACATGTATGACACCCCTTCAACATTACAAAATCCAGGAAATGTATGATTTTAAGAAAAATGTATTGAAATGGAAATATAATAGTGAAAATATACAGTGTTACTTCCTTTCTGAAACAGCACTGTTGCTATGGCAATTTTCAAATCTAGTATTTTCATGAGAAAGCTCTCTTTATTGAAAAAGCCTGAATTTTTATCCACCTTCATATTTGTATGCTCAATTACACTTCAGAAACAGTATATGAAAGGTTTAGTTCTGCTTCTATAACTTTTAGTCCCTTCTCTAAGTAGATGTTTCTTAATATTTAGTTCCATATTCTAAGACTATGAGTATCAAATCAAGTTCCATTTTTTTCCTCTCCTGGAAATCAGTTGATATTTTCTTGACAACTTTTCGAACATTCTATCAACTCTTCTACATGGAAATAAATATAAATGAAGCAAATAGATTTGTATTATCAGATGAAAAAAAAAATCAAAATGGAAACATTAATACATTGAAATTATTTTGATAGAAGAATATGTATGTTAGCTCACACCAGCAAAGAATGTACGTTAAATCTCTCCTGTGGTGATGTTATTACAGTTTAATAAACCAGAGCAAGTCTTTCATCATAAAGATATTTTAAAAGATGGCTAATCATTATTAATTTGTTGATAATTGACGGCAATAACATTAATCCAAAAAGCTTCACTTCACTCTATGTATGTATAATAAAGAGTTCAATAGAAATTCCACTGTGGTACAGCAGTAATTAATATCAACTTGTTGTGAAGAGTTACAGGTTTCCCATAGGCTGTGTGATAGTTATACTTTACAGGAAGTGCCAAATCTTTCTTAATTTCAATGGTATTCATTATAATAACATTTAAAAATACCATTTGCTTCTACTGTGGGTATATTCTGTAATTCTATTCCAACCAGCAAAGAATGATATCACACCAAAAAGTCCTAGTGATGAAGTGTGGAGAGTCAGAAAGGGTTTGGTGGGTGTAATAGCAAAAACACCTTGCATCATTTTGCCAAGTGCTGAAGGCATGCAGTGTCCCTTTGGGAAATGAAAATGCCTCAATCTTTTCCTTCCTTTCCTGCAAAAGTGTAGCAAGCAAGCAGGCAATTCAAAGAAGAATTGATCATACACATGAAACAACTATGTCTTATAGCACAAATTTTACAACACCAATTTCAAATCTGACAGTGTAAACACAGGCACTCATGAAGAGTCTAACTGAAATTATGAAAACATAGATGAATGACATGTTGTAGAGACCAAAACTCATGTTAGAACAATTTGGAGCAGGATCACGCTCTTTAGGCAATTTCTTTACATTAAGTTCAAGGCAAAAAAATACTACTTCTCTTGGTTAAATTTCATGGCTTTTTTTCTATTAGGTCTGACAGAATTACTCTTAGCCACATTTCCTCAAGGGTTTATAAAGCAGAAGTTTCAGAATGCAGTTTGACAGGTATAGTACACACAACTGGTATACATGTAAATGATTGCTAAAATACACTTTTGAAAGTTCTGCTTATCGTTGTCTCTGCTTTGAAATTCAGCAGTGAGCAAAAGAAGCATACAAGGATATTGCTTGCAGCTATTAACTTGAAGAAATATACTGGAAATCCAGAAAAAAAGAGTAGGAAGGGTTTTGTTATATTTTCAAACATAGAATTTTGATTTGTCTCATTATTTACTGTACTACAGTGCACTAAAACCTAGTGTTTGTATTCTAGACTGAGGATTATTTTGAGTGATGTTTCTATGATGCAAAAATTGTAGATGAGGCGCTTAGGGACATGGTTTAGTGGGCATGGTGTTGTTGGGTTGACGGTTGGACTCGATGATCTTGGAGGTCTCTTCCAACCTTAATGATTCTATGATTCTATGATGCAAAAATAATTGTGTTCCTGTTGAAGACAACTCACACACTGGCAACTCTAGAGAGCACTTACAGATACAATTGCATGTTGATGTTGACGTTAGTTCTACTTATGCATAGTACTTTGGTATGCAAAAGTGATTTTAACTGAAATGTGACTAAAATGGTAACAGTTGTATTCTTGCTATGTTAAAGACAGGTTAATAACTTTACATAAAAATTCATGCATATTTCTGTATGTACACATACAAATCTATTTTAAGTTCAGAAAAGTACAGCTGACATGTATTGTTTTTCACATCCTTTTTTCAGGCACATTCAGCATAAAAGACATTGCTTTTCCAGTTATTACACAAAGATTAAGTACTACAGACAGATGGGGAGATTTTTTTTTTTTTTTTTTGCATGTCCAACCACCCTCGTCCTTTCCTCTGCTTTTATCTGGCCTGAGTTAACTTTTATTTATTCCATCTTCACTCATCTGCTTCACTCCTCCTTAGTTCTCTGTAGCTTTTGGAAGAACACATAAGTAGTAAGATATTAAACACTACTCTTGGTCTGTTGTGACTTCTTCCTTTCATTTAAAGTACATTCTGGGACTTTCAAGAAGACTCCTGCTCTCTGAGTAAGACTTCTGAATGTCTGAATACTGAATTACTGAAACCTTGGAAGTACAGTATCACACTGATTGAGGGAGACAGTTACGACTCAGAACTATGCCATCTTTTATTTTGATAACATCACAAAATCATAAAACAGAATATTAATATACCATATACATGTCAAAATGATATTTCACTATAATATGCACATCAAAAAGTAATATTTTATTTCCTAAAAACAAATCATTGTAATGAAACAAGAAAGCCAAAATGATTCAACATGTTCCTCTTAAAATGACATTAAAATTCTTTCATTGCTCTGAAAAATTTTAATTTTTGAAAGATTTATTACTATCAAAGGAAGTCAACCAGCTCTAAAACTAGCCCTAACTGATGCATTTTTGGGACTGAATGCAACCTTATTAAGTCTGGAGAAGCCCAAATCTGAATCTTTATATTCCTCTAACCCTAGTATTAAAGCCAATGAGCTTTACATGCCTTCAGAATCAATTTCCTAAGGTAATGGTAATTCTCTATTGTCTAATTTTGATACATGTTCTAGCAGTTAATCTTCTGATATTTTATCTCATTAGCTTAAAACATAAAACACTATGTTCATTGTATTAAAAAAAAATAAAATTAATCCTGAGTTAGCTAGGAGATCCTAGCTAAAAACCCTCAGGAATCATGTTGAACAGCTCACATAGACCACATGCAGCCATCCCATGCAAATGTGATCTTCATTACAAAAGATTTCCTCACTGCTTAAAAAAAAAGAAGTTATGATATTGCTACTATGCTGGCTCTTCATCCTCTTATCATAACAATTTTCCTGCCATATTAATGACAAATATATCGTAATTACCTCTCTTCACCTTCAGCTGGAACAGCACAGAACAGCCATTAATCTAATTTCATCTCTAAGTTCATAGGAAAACAGTCAGTCATGGTAAAGACTTGTTTGACTGCAAAACTAGTAATGATGCAAACAATTAAGACTATCACTACCTCTGTAATTCACAGATTTGGGACAGCAGCAGCACTATCATATGAAACACTGAAACACCTTCTGGACAGCAGGAGGAGTTTGTAACTTCTGATTTCCTTGGTTCTGTCAACTTTGCCAGCCCATTAACATGAAAATAACTGCTGACATCTGGCTCAAGCCTGGTCACCAGCTCTGCGGAAAGCTCCACTTCATCTCAGTAATGTCAGAAGACTGGTTTACAGGTTATGGAACGTCAATTTGTTCTGTTTTCCCTCCTCACCTGGCAGCCCAATATATTCTTTAAAATGGTAATACAATTAATCAGTATGATGGCTTGGGAATGTAATGTAAAATGAATTAAAAAAAAATCCAATTTCACAACTGCCAAATTCATTTAGCACAAGCAACGGTTTAGCTTAAGCCCAGAGAACCTCAGTTCTATCAGGGGTTTTCTTCAAAACTACTGAAGCACATATAGAGCAAAACAAAAGTATGGCTTCTTTACAGAACATTAAGTGCTAAGCATTTCATAACAACAGAATTTTCGAAAGTACACCTTAGGGTAAAGCTGTCAAGAACACTAGGTTTGCAAACCAACCCCACTAATGGACAAGCATATCTGTGGTTATACCCACTGTAGCTAAACAGAATCTGGCCTGGGTGAATTCTGAACTTCCAAGGTTGGAGCTTGAAGTAGTCCAACCTTTAAAAAAAGTTAATAACCTTTTCCATTTGAAAGGACACTTTTATTTTTATGACCTTAGAGTCTCATACATACCTAGATGTTTTACTTTCTTTCTGCAACACTGCTACATCTATTACCTATGCTAACATATGAATATCACAGACATTCCTCCTCTCCCTGCAGAGGCTAATGCACTAACAGCGGCAAAACAGCTATACAGAAAATAAAGAGTAATATCAGCTACTCGTATCACAGATTTATAACAATCAATCATACATATCCCTATGGACGCACTGGTTTGCTTTTACAGGACTAATGTACTCTGATAATATCCTACATCTTCAGCAAAACACTAATCCTAAATGAGATTTTGAAATTTGTTTCTCAGAATTTTTTCTTTGAGTAGCCCAACTGCTAGGGCAAAATTTAAGGAAGAAAGACAAAAAATAAGAAAAAAATATGACTTCCACAGTTGTTTTAACTCAAAATAGATATCATAAGTGTAGCACAAAATAACTTAAAATAGCACAGTATTTCTCTGTGCCTGAAAAGGGTGATGAAAAGGGAATTGTTTAAATTTAGCCTCTCTTTGTTCATTAATATTCCATGAGACAATTATGAGTGTCTCAAAATAATTCATTTAAATTATAAAATAATTTCAGCAAATAATTTTACTCTGTAAAACATGCTGAAGCAACTTATTAACAGTATTTATCCTTAACAAGAGCAGCATCACTTAGTTTGATACAGAAGCCATATAGCATTGCTTCTTTTTTGCCCAAGTGGATGTGTGTGCCTCTTAAAGTAAAACGTCCTCAGTATAACACAATTTCAAACACTTGTTTTCAGAAAAAATGATGTTGAAGATAGTCAAGCATAAACACATTATTTGTTTGGTTGTCCAGGTGTAAGTCAGCAAGAATAGCAATCTTTTGGGAAAACACAAATTTCTCTCTTCTACTTCCCTCATTTCCCAAAACACCCAAACCTAAGAGGGCTGGGAATAACCCAAACCATAAACTGCTACACTAACACCTTTTGCAAGACTGTGGGAAAGAAGTGGCATGGGAGCACTGTGCTTGCAAATTCTGGAAAGCGTTCAGGGTCTCCCAGCAGCATCGGTAGCACAGTGTATTTTCTCGCCATTCTCTACTGTGGATCAGTAATTCCTTCAGGCCCGTAGGATGGCATGACCGAACCCAACATTTTGAAAAACTTGTAAACATTTTATCTTCAAGACTGTAAATATCATCAACAGCATCCTAGAAGAAATGATGTTTTATCTTTTAATAGCTCTATTCTTGAAGTCTACTTACTCAGTGTCAGCACTGTACTATAAATACTATCCTAGAAGCGTATTCTAGAATACATTCTGGAGACTGACAGCCAAATGTGAATACTTTGTTCTAAAACTAAATGTACAGGAAATTACATACATGCATATATATATATAAAAACACATACACTGAGCGTATGTATAGTTTACAATAATATATATCTATAGCAAGTTTATTATACATATATCTCTGGCACACTAAATGTGTAAAGAATTTTAAAAGAACTTTCTGACTTCATTGGTTCACAGCACTGAAGATCATCTTAACATGATGATTGTAACTGCATGCTTCATATACATTTTCTAGATGATACTCATAAATGCTTCATAAATGATCCCTCTTTAATATGTCTAACAACAGAAAGAAGGTAACACTTCTATCTGTCTTGCAGAAGAAAATTAAGAAATTGGAAGACTACAGAATCCCCTAGAAATTCCCTGAAATTACCTGGAAAATAACAATTTCTTGGGTCTTTTACTTCTCACTTGTAAATCAACGTTCCCAAGGCATCTTGCCAATTTCAAAATAATGACAAGAAATCTCTGATAACAACTCCAAGAAAAAAAAATATGCATAATGGTATCACTAAAGCTATTCTCTATTGTATTTTATTGCATTTCTATGGTTTGTGTATTTTATCACTACTTTTTTTTTAAAATATTTTTTATAGATTATCCCTTACATAAAATTAAGTATCAAAGGAGTCATTACCATCACAGTAGTTAAGAATAAGTAAGGTTGTGTTAATTTCCAAGATATCTGACTGTCAATGGTTTTAAGTATTTTCTGTTCTATCATTTTATTCCCGATGGGTAAGACAGACAACACATCAGTAATTCCAGGGCCAGTTCCTGCCTGTAATACTCACCCTATATGGTATAACAGCTCTTTAAATTAATTTAAGGTCTAAGCAGAGAGAGTACAGAGGAATAAGGTTGAAACAATCCAGGCTTGAAGCTAAATCAGATGCTTGCAAAGGGACGGAACTGAGATATCACCTGAAGCAGAAGGAATGTTGTTAGCACCCCAGGCAACAGAGCTATATAGAAAATATCCCATACCTGCCATATGAAGACCAAAATACAAAGCCAAGACCAAAATGCAACAAAAGATGCTCTTGTCAGGTAGTGCAAAATGACAGATATTTTACTAAGACTGACAATAATATCAGCATCCCTCTGGTAACTTAGAGAATTATTTTCTATCTAACCATACATCTTATAGATTCAAGGTAAAACACTCCATGGTGCTTATAGTCATCCTGCACCATATATGTAGCATATCCTGATTTCAAATTGCCGGCACCTCTAGCTAGTGCATACGGGGTATCAATGAAATTAACCACATCTGCTTTTCACTTAATTACCACAACGCTTGAGATGTGAGCGGCTTCAATTCCAGCCAACTGTCTTGCCCAAGCCTCTCACAGAAATTTAAAGAGATTTAACTTTCAAAGGATCCAGCCTGTGCTTTCTTTTTTGTGCTGTTTTTTGAAGTTTCGAGCTCATCTGTTTTATGTAATGTAACTGCAATAATATTGCCTCCGAGTTAGCTCTGCAATAATTCACTCTTGGTACAGCAATAATTGAGCAAACAGAATCTTCTACCAGAGGCATTCTTTTCTATTATTTATTATAATATTTTTTTCATAATTTAATGAGAAACATTTCAAAAGCAACATTTTTATCCTTTCATGTTAAATTAATTTACAGTGCTATAAGCCATAATGAAAACAGAGAAATCATCAGCAAAAAAGCATGTTAATAAAGACAGATTTCTACAAAGTTTTTTTAACTAAACTAATAAAATAATTTTTCATATTTCTGTCAGGTCCAGCTTGTCTCTATTTGTTCCCAATTATATAGACGTGCAGTG
Organism: Pygoscelis adeliae; assembly: GCF_000699105.1. NCBI lineage: Eukaryota > Metazoa > Chordata > Aves > Sphenisciformes > Spheniscidae > Pygoscelis > Pygoscelis adeliae. The sequence goes on from NW_008824196.1 coordinate 1,605,923, forward strand.
AAAACTACATAACAATGAAAAAGCAGAAACTACATCAGGACAAAGAAATTGAGAATAAAAAATATTTTTTTACTTAAGCAAATCTGATTCATATTAGTATATTTTATTCTAAATATCTGACCCTGTCCAGTATGGAAAACGCCAACCTCCAGTCTGGTGTTGTAAAGATCTTACAAAAGTATTTAGGGGAAAAAAAAAAATCAAATTAAGTAATCCAGCCTCAAAAATGAGATAAAGTAAAATAATAATTTAAAAAAAAAAACCCGAAAACAAAATACATAGCTTCCTCTTCCTTTCCTCTATCTCACCCCAACACCTGGTTCAGAGTCTCTATACTGAGCCAGATACAATGGGTGTTGACGATCTGTAAAATTCCTTTTGATATTAACAGGACTTGAGTCTCCCAGGACTAGGCTTAGTGCAAGGAATTCATAGCTGTGGAAATGTAACTGCAGCTGCAAGTTTACTCTAAGGACAACATGTGGCCGTCCTTCTTTCATGCCCCGATCACAGAGCTGGATTAAAACTGGGTAGTCATCCTGTTTTTACCTGAGACAGCATGCAGTCCAGCAACACCTGGGTGTAAAACGTGTAGGTTAGATGTCTAACAGGAAACACAAAATAATGAAATAACAAGCTGTCATGTAATAGGTCCCATTGCAGAAAAAACATTTCTTGGCACTACTTTTCAGGGGGTGCTAACCCTCCATAGTATCCCATGTCCCACAAATTGAAGGCTAAAATAAAATGGCTAATTTTATTTTTTAAAGCCAATGAACAAGCTGGGATTTAAACACTGTTGCAACTCTTACTCATGAGGTATGGAATTACAATACCACAGTTAAAAAGAAGAGATGATCTGTTGAGGTTAATGTACTGTTGTGTCTGTAATTGGTGCAACGTAAGTCAGAACAGGTTTATTTCATAGCTTTGATCTGGCAGCTTCCAGCAGGTTTCCAGTTTATGGGAAGAAAGGATTTGCCACTTCATTTATAGATCAGTGAAATACACTTTGAAATAAATGGTACAAAAAATAGCAGGACAACTGTAAGCTTTCCCCAGCAAAAGACCTTTGAAGTTCAACAATGAAATTTAGTGACTCAATCTTTTGGTTTTTGTACTTAGTCCTCTAGGAAGTGCATCTTGCTATCTTTTTTTGCTGAACTATGAAGTAGTTTCAGAAAAACAGTCGTTAAAATTGTGTCCAATCCAGCAGCGTGAGGTAGAAATTAAAATTAAGTAGGTTTACTATAGTAGACAATGTATGGCATTACTGCAGAGGATATAATTTATATCTTTAATCTGCTTAGTTACTAGTTAACTCTCATATTTGCTCCATTGCAATGTTCCCCTAAAAAGCTGCAATATCTGACTCAGACATCAGAAATTAAAATTCTGGCATTAAAAAAAAAGAAGTCTCATAGTCTCTTTTGAGGGTTAATTCAGTTATTTCATAACAAATTATTCAGTGTAACCTGACAGAAGATCTTTTTGACTGATACGAATTTGTCAGTCAAGCTTCTATAAGCTATAGAGACTTCTAACATGAAAAAAATATGCAAAGTAAGAAAGGTACAAGACAATAAAAATGTTCATCTTCTGAACTGATTAATATGCATGCTCCTTGGTACTCATGGCCTCTTCTTTGTTTTTGCATTATCTTTTCAACTGTATAGACAGTACAGAATTGAAGTCATTTATTTTAAATCAAGAGTCCAGATGTTTTCACTCACATGGCAACGCCTCTGGTGACTGTTAGTATATCATACTTAAAACAACCTAAACAACCAGCTGATGAGCAATGTATTCTTTTCGCTGCTATATTTGTTCATAAATATTGTCTTCTGTTTTAGATGCTGTAATCTGGTCAGCTGAAAGCTTCTTATTTACCGAGGCAAAAATGGACAGTTACATTTCAGATTTCTCCTGCCTTTCCTCCAGCCACTTCCAGCTCTACTCCCATTCAGCGGAGTTATTCCACACAAAAGGACTAAGGCAAAACCCTAACTTACTGTATTATTGCAGCCACTTGAATCCGACTTTAAATCACAAAGGGCCCTAGATTAGCATATCTAAACCACAAATCACCCACACTTGCAGGTAAACTGCTAAACTAGACTCTGAGAATAGCTTGGCATAAATAACTTCAGAAACATATCATAACCCTAAAAAGACTCCACCCTGTCTCAATGACCAAAGTATCTAATAGAAAAGTGACGGGAGGCAGTGAATGCAGGGAGAAAGAGAGAGAGGAAAGAACAAGAATTCCACAAGACTGAAGAAAATGAGCATCGTGTCCCTTTCACGTACCTGAAAATGAATAGATCTGCCTTTTGTATGCAGAGGACAGCAGATAAACTTACTGCCCACTATGCTTCCCTTCTTGAGGCCTGTTCTGCCTCATTTTTGAGTACCAAGAAAAATTGTTTCCCTGGGCTCAGTTACTGACTGATACCAGAGATGGCTAATAGGCTACAGTAACAGAAGGCAAACGGATTTCCGCACTCTGGTGCGGGTTCTCTTCACCCTGCTCCCTTCCCTCTCCTCCCCTCAGAAGTAGCAGCAGTCCTGCATACAGCAGAACTGTACAAAGAATTCATGGGCAAAAATCTGACCGATTATGGTAGCCACGGGGCACGTTCATAGCAGTGCCCATTCCCATGGCCAGACAACTACAGCAGTCGAATTGAAGCTGTGAAAACCTTTTTCTGTAACAGTGAGAAAGCCACCACCCCAGTAAGTAGCATAAAGGAGCTGAAATCCTTTCCCTAAGCAAACAAATATTCGGTTTCAAGGAAATTTTCTATGGAAAAGAAACACATGAAGAACAGAAAGCATTACACCTTTCCCACCTGGTGACAACAAAGAGGTAAGACAAGCCAGAACAACATTTCTCAGCAAGGCAGAGAAAAAACAAACAAATGTCACTACTTCAACACTTATGGGACATTCATGTGGGTCAGCAGAAGACAGACACAGCTTAAAACCTGGAGTGATCTGGCAGAAGAAACTTTCTAGGCATATCTTCATATACCTTCATAGTAACTGATGACTAAATTTGTGGTCATCATTTGGTGGAAAAGGGATCTCAGCAGTTTTAGTTTACATTTTGGCTCTCTTCTATCGCCTCATGGGGAATTGCACAGTTTAGAAATATACTGAGTGGTAGGACCTACATGAGACTATAAGCTCTTTAACCTGTTTTAGGTAAAAGACAATAGAACAAAGAAGTAAAAAAAAAAACAAACAACAACAAAAAACCCCAAGAAACACCATTAACATTTACACTACCAACAGAGAGTACACACACACACACACACACACACACACACACACACACTTTTTTAATATATATAATCACACCAAGTTTAGGCACCTATTGTAGCCAGTTAGTTATTTAGCTACTCCTCCTAGGTTCTGTCTAAGTCAGAGGAGAAACATATCCTTCTCCAGAAGGCAAACAGCCCCAGCTCAGCTGGGCTAAACTGCCCTCTGGAAGTGCTTCTCTCTTACCATTGTCCATGCAGGACTAGGAAGAACAGGTCTTGCAACCAAGCTGAGCTGGGTGGCACAAACTCCTGCAGTAACACAAGTTCAGAAACACCTCTTGGACATTTCTTCATGGTGTGACGAGGTACAAATATGAGCTGCTGTTGCATTGCTAGTGAGATGAAGACAATGGGATAACTACATTTGGTCAGCCGAATAGCTTTCTAGATTCCACCAACTCTGCCGATCTTAGTGGGAGCTCAAACACTTACCTCACACTTACACTGTTGACACCTAAAAGTAGGTGTCAGAAGCTGACCCTTCAACCCTACCACCTACAGTATACCAGTAAGGACAGGTGGCAGATACACAACAGACCGGTTACATGGCCTCTAAAAAAATGTGAAGGCAGACAAAACACTGAAGAGATGACATTACTGTGTTTCTATAACCTGTTTACTCAGTAGGTAATAACTGGATACAAACAGCAGAGCTTGTGGACCCTTGTACCAGTGCCTAAGGACACATCCTCCTAATTTCACCTAAAGAAAATCCACAGATTACAAGGTTATTTGAAAAAAATATATAGCCCTCAAGGTGAACAGCTTACCTGAAACTGTATAATCCTAAAACCAGATGAGAACAGATATGAAGGATAATAGAATATACAGATATAAAAAAATATAATACATATAACAGAAGAACCTATGTAATAGAATTTATGTGAGCCTACATCTGATTTCCAGTGCCATAGGCTCTAAATCATGTCATTCAATCTCATGCTAAGCAGCTCAATACTGCTGGTTTAGGGTACTTGGTAGATATCATAACATCAGATGATTCCCACACACAGAAAAGTATACATAAAATCAGAGAACTGACAACACAAAAATAGAAATTATAAACCCTAGAAAGTACTAATACACACTTAAGTAGCTATATATTTTTGTTACGATAGTCAACATTTGAAAATGCAATTATTATACTAACAATTTCAGAGAAGATAAGCCCAAATCTAGTTAACTTTCTGAAACAGAATGTAGCAAAACTATAAGTAACCATAATTTAAGGCTTACTTTCCAGAATTCCCAAACAGCATGCATTTTACCCAAAAGGGAAATCCTGAACATCAGTTTAGAATCTCCTAACATAATTACAGCACTGCCACAAAGGAGGACAAAGGTCCTCCTCCAGAAAGTTGCTATTATTTTCAGTAATAACAGGTGATGAACCCACTGGAATCATTACAAAACAGACTAAGATAATACTTTTGTACTATTAATCACTCTAGTAAAAAAAAAAAAAATCTTTCTTTTCATATCTGGGATAAATGGCAGTTTCTGTGGTGACCATCAATAAACTGGACTCAGGCACGCGAGAGAAAACACACAAAATGAAATGGTATCCAATGAAAATAAATGATTCAAATGAAAAATGTGGTACAAAAGGACAAATGCACACATGGAATTTTGTACTGACAGAAGAAATCCAATTTCTTGTCAGCAGTTGAAAGAAAGTCTAAACTTCTCACAGAAAATGAAATGGGGCACTCACTTGGTGATGATATAGACAAAGTTATTCTTGTCAAACATGCTGTCAGTTTAGGTAGTGGGATTTGCTATGCTACAGTATATAACTGCTGCACAGTGCATAATACAGAATAACTAGTATTGTGAAAACGTGTAAATTCGCATGCTGAAAACCTGTGCTATGGCAGCTATATACTCATAAAAAGGAAAAGTTTGCAGCATTTCTTAGAAAACTATTTTTCTCAGTACAGTCTAAAAACCTTTCCCAAAACAAGTAGAACTTGTGTCTGAAAAGCATTTGTGATTTGATTTTATTCTTTATTTGTATTCTTTGTAGGTCATTGCCTTCTTATATATTCAGGAAGATACCTGCCCTAAGCCAAAATTAATACTTTTCCTCAGCTATGCACTATATAATTTATCCTTTTTATATTAACATGTTAATAATCTCAATACAAGCATTTTTCTTTTTACCTGCCTTGGGAAAATACACATCTGGTCTCACGAACAAAAAATTATGTGCGTTTCAGCCATGTGTTTTGAATAGTCTGGTATGAGGTATAATTGCAAAAGGCACAGATACCCTTTCAAGCCCTTCAGAAGAATACATTAAAAGCTACTGTTGGGTTTTTGCAAACAGTTTTTATTGATTATTCACTTTTCAAATAAATCTTCTATAAACAATACAAAGTAAATGGAAGAACTAAATGGCAGATTAGGCTGTACCAGTAAATACTGATGATCACAGGAAGATCAAACGGCAGAAATCTTCAAAGTTTTGGTAACCACTCAATCTCATTGCTATCACTTCAAGTTGACGGGCTACAGTGAAACGTGGCTTACGCTTAGTAAGGCTATGAGAGAGCCCATCCATCCACGTCTTTGGAAGTGGGAGATCCTGTTTTAGAAAAGCCTACACAAACAGGGAGGAGGCATCCTAGAGAAATGATATCGTCAGGAGAAATTGTAGGAATTGGAACCTATTCAGGAATAATGGCAATCAATCTTACCCATTCTATCCCATTTCTATTTGTGATTTTCCATGCTCTCCTCTAACAATCTTACTTAATACAACACAGCCTCACACTTAATGCTACAAAAGCTTTTCCCATCTAATCTGTGTTTGAAAAACTTGTGTTTAAAGCTGGTAGGGTTTGAATGCTGATCCGCAAGTGAAAACACGGCCATCCTTCTGGTGTGCTTAATAAACTTTTAAAGAGGAAAAACATAAGTCAACCAAGTGAGCATATACTATGTTATTTAGCACATTTAACAAATGGGATTTTTCTTCTACCTTGATTATGAGAACATATGCAAATGAGAAATTACAGCAAGAAGTTTATCTTTCTTCTTGTTTGCAAACACCCACTTTATATGTGAGATTTCTGACAATTGAAAGCTGTTTATTTTCCTGGGAATAAGTTTTAAGAATACTTACATCTCACTGTAGTAACTAAGTACTAGATCACTTCATAAAATAAGCCTTTCACCTTCTAAAAGAAAATTAGCAATCATTAGGTTTTCGTTCTAAGTTCAGAAACAGGAATGGCAGAAGTAGAATACATCATTAACATATCCACTCCTGGATAAGCTGCAGCATCAATACGTTTTCTGTTTTTATGACAAAGATTATCCAGACTAAACTTATTAAAACAAAATGTTGGATAAAAAGTAGCAACATCTACATATCTGTTTTATTGCTGATCTCTTGACCATTTCTCCTTGATACTCAGCTAAGAAGAACAGCAGTGGCATTGCCTCCCCCACTGAGAATCGGCATCTAAACCTCCCTGTGAATGTATTCAGCTTTCCACTAACGCAGCACTACGCAGTAACTTGAGTCTACACAGCTGCTCCATTTCCCAGCTTTTCTTCTCTTCTTTCTGTGTTATTCCTCCCTGCACTGAAAGCCTCCTGTTCCCCTTTTTCATATCCTTACTACATCAAAGCACATCGTCATATGGAAGTGACACTGGAATTGCCATTGTTACTTGAATGGAGCAAAATTGCAGCCTCAAAAGATAGCAGGAATACTAGTCTATCAATATTATGAGATACTGCTTGACCACATGCTGGGTTGTTAAGCGTTTTTTTAATAAAACTATTACTTCTCTGAGAAGGAAAAATAAACCACAAACCAGCAAGCCTAATCCAGATGACAAACTACAGTAGTATAAACCAAACATAAATAAACTTAACTGAATTTATTTTCGGGCTTGAACCTTAGAATGCATTTGAAAGGGTTACTCATTTGCATGTCTTTTAGGACTTAAAGCTTCAAACACAAATATACATTTATATCTATGTGCATAAGAGGTCTCATTGATTTCACCAGTTTTCCTTGTCTTTATAGGACTGTAGATTATATACTCTTTGAACCAACAATGTCCTTATCTTTCTATAACAGTACATTAATCATAAGGTAGTTGAGTGGTATGACATTAAACTATGTTAAAAAGTGTCTTTGGCCCTTTGTGCTACTGGATTATTGTATCTATCACATCTATCTGTGGTTCATAAAGTAAAAATAAAAATACACCACAGAACCCAATTGAACATAGATACCATTTTTGTCCTGCTCTTCAGGCACATTTATACACACTACACACTGATATGTTGTCAGAGTTACCAGAGGCTACCTTTTTATGTTGTAAAGTACTTCTTTCCCCACCATCCAATGCATTCAATTAAAAATACAGGTATTAACACAAAACACTATTCTTTTACCAAAATATATGATCTTACCAGCAAACTAGGAACTCAGTGTGAATAGACCCAATCAGAAGGACCGTAGCCTGTAGGAGGTCTCAATCCAGAACTGTGCTAACAGTTCCCACTCTGTTTGCACAAAAGCATCAATCTGATAATACACTACCAAGGTAAAACTCAATTAAAAAAATAATTGTTTCAAGCAAATCACCATTCATGTTTGGATGATAACTTTTGAGGAAATTTTTGGTTTAGATGTAAGAGTAATGGATTAAGAGAAGAAACACTGGGAGGACAAAGGCTGCGGATTTCATTTCTGTGCATAAGGAAAGAAACCCCAATTTTAATTTATGGTACTCTGAAAAACACTTGTACTACTTTCATCGCTTACCTCTAGCTTTCACCTTTCAATCTCCCCATCAGTTTCCACTAATAAGAGTAATTTTAAAATATACAATTATTTTTATTCCCTGTGGTCCTTTCTCCTCACTTCATCTTTTTCTTTTTACTATCCAGTTTTCCTCCTCACTCACTTAAACACATTACTCAGGAACTCCTAGGAGATGATTAGGAAATTTTCTCAAGAAATAGCAAGAAAGTTTTCAGTTTCTTATTTTCTCATATTAAAGCTTTTCCATTTGTATATTTAAGTAAAAATTAATTAGGCTACAGAATGACTGATTCTATGACCAGTGATTATGTGATCAGATCAGAGATCACAAAAATCACAGAACAGTCAAGACAAGGAGGCACCTCTGCAAATAATCTGCTCCAAACCCCCTGCTCAGAGGGGCATGTCCAGCCAGGGTTTGAAGATCTCCAGCAATGGAGATGCCACAACCTCTCTGGACAGCCTGTTTCATGATCTGACCATCCTCACATTTTTTTGTCTTGTGTTTGTGCTTTTTTTTTTCCTTATGCTAACCTGGAACCACCTGTGTTTCTGTTTGTGCCCACTGCCTCTCATCCTGTCACTGTGCACTACTGAGAAGAGCCTGGCTCCGTCTTCTTTACACATTCCCTGTCAGGTATTTATATACCTGGATAAGGTCCCCCTGAGCCTTCTCTTCTCCAGGCTCAACAGTGCCATCTCTCTCAGCCTCTCCTCATATGAAAGATGCTCCAAACCCTTAATCATCTTTATTGTCCTTTGCTGGGCTCGCTGCAGTAAGTCCACATCTCTCTCGTACTGAGGAGTCCAGCCCTGGACCCGGCACTCCAGATGAGTCTCACCAGTGCTGAGCACGGGCGAAGGGTCATCACCCTCGACCTGCTGGCAACGCTTTGTCTAATGCACCCCAGGGTGCTGTTGTCTGCTTTTGCCACAAATGTGCAAGATTAAGAGTTTAAGGACGAAATTAAATCAGTCCAAGGAAGATGAAGAAAAACTTTGCCTAGTATTAGCTGAGTGAGCAGGAACTTGGCTCTGATTGAAAACATTCAGATTCAAGCATTTGGTCTCAACTGGAATGGTTGCAAATGAGTGCCATAACCATGACACAGTCACGGCCATGAGGGCGTTTTCTCTCCGGTCAGGAATTCCACGTCTGCCAAAACTGCAAGTGTAGGTTCACAGAGGTTTCGCTGGGTCAGTTTGGCACTTGCTCTTAACAACAAAGAAACATTATCGCCCTCCCTCATGACCACCAATCACAATACTGAAAAATTCTTGACCAGGTGTTTTCAAAGTAATATTATCCAATATTTCACAAAATCCATATGGTAACTTTTCACTCTGAGATAATATCTTGCCCTGTCTCAGATGAGGCTGTAATAGCACTTGTGTTAAAACTTAGATTTTGGAATTTCTCTTGTATTACTCGATGGAGTAAGATGGCTCTGGCAGTTGTTATTCCATTTCAGGTACTATGGAACAGATTTTATTTCAGAATTGGTAACAAGTTAGTGTAAAAGGCAAATCTGGAGGATTAAACTTTAAAAAAAAACAGGTGAGGGAAGAAGATTATATTTGATTTTTAAAGCTTTCAGAGAACAATTTCAAGCAGAAGTGAGTGAGAATGTTTCAGAACAGAGACTGGAAGTACTAGAAAATTAATTACTATTAAATATTTGTTAGTAAAGTCAATTGAACTGAGCAAGTATGTTACAGATAATCTCTCTCTTCCCTGTTAGTCAGGTTCATCATCTAATCCATACATCATGTCACAAAATAAACAGTGCTGGGCAATTATATGTAAATTATGATGTTTGACATGAAGTTGGAAAGAGTTTATTTTCTCAAAGAACCTATACTGCTAAATAATCGAGAAGAGTCAGGAACATGCATCTACCCCAACTTCCTACCATTGAAAAAACAGCTGCTTGGACACCTTAAAAACAAGCGAGCACCTTTGAAGTATTGATAGGAATAGAAGAGACAAGAGTGCCTGGCCTGCTGTTCATGTCCCTTGTTTTAGACAAAAACAACACTGTGAGGAAATATGGGTACTGCCCACACTATACATTCTTAGGTATAACTTAAGGCACTGCATATTTTTCATTTTATTAGCAGCAGAACTCCTGCATCTAATGGAAAACTACTTGGGTTATAGGCTAAGTGAACATGAAGACAGCAATAAAAATAAATTTGATAGTATAGAAGCATTCCCCAGTTATTTAACTAGGTGTCACATGCAGTATTCTTTGTCAAATTTCAGTGAAAAAAACTTGTGATTAAATTCATCTACAGGCTTAATATTAAAAGATTGCATTCATAAAATAAGAGGATAAGTCCACACTAGCTTCAAAAATTATATCTAATATTACATAAGCTGTATAAAATGTCACATAAAATTATTGTTAAAAAGACAAACCAGAGGAGTAATTAACACAGTTGAGAGTTCATATTGCAAGAAGTACGAAAAGCAGAAAGTAAAATTAATTATTTTCATCTCCCTCATATGGTTACTTATCAAACCAGGCCTCATGGGGACACATGATGTATTTCAACTAGACAATAAAAAGCAGCACATAATTACAGAACTCCTTGGAGTAACTGGTTTGTATCCTTGAAAATTCTCCAGAAAGTATTCTAACTGTGTGAATCACCTCAACTATTACATTGCTGTCAGTTCAGACAAATGATGCATGGAAATACATGCTTATATAAACAAGCAGTGTGTTTATAATGCAACAGTTTAATATAATTACATCATCAGGTAATTAGAATGTGCAGGTTTGTAAATCTCACCCTTCTCCTTCTGCTAGTGAATAAACTGCTAAGTACTAGGGGAAGATTAATCTTCTTTATTAGTGACAGTTGAGCTAATGGTTTCTGAACATGAAAAGCAAAAGAAACACCTAAAAATGAGAGATTTTCCTAGACAAGCAACTTCCTCTATATAAAAGACCTTCCGCACAGCAAGACATTATTTTCCTAGTTGTTTAAAAAAATAAATTAAAGCTTGAGAGTGTAAAACAGAAGACTGCTGGATCACTAAAGGCAAGATAAACATTTTTAGTGACAAGAAGATAAAGCTACTACTGAACTCAGAAATTTAGGTTTTTCATTATTTGTGTAAAGAATTCTTTATGAAAACACTGCTTTATACCTATTGCCTAAAAATAGCAGTTTAAAATAAAATCGTCACATTTCAGGACTCCTAATGACTATTTTCACATTATCCAAGTCCATGCAACTGCAGAAAGAACAAGACAGAGACTGCAGATCTAATGTGCAGATCCATATGTCATATTTAACCATAACTTCTACGAACTCTATAAACCTAGGTAGTCGAAGTTTCTTTCAAAAGACTCGAAAGACAGTGATCTTTAATTAGAAACTACCATTTTGTTTTACCTCCTAGGATCTGGATTCAGCCTGGCTGATGAGAGAAAGAAAAACGACTTCTTGTAGAAAAAAAAAGTCAATTGGAAAACTGTAATCCTGGCTGAAAGCATTTGGGAGAAAGATGCTGAAAGCATCTTTTCTATGCTGGGGCAGGGCTTGTGGTTATACTACATATACTAGATGTTAAAAAACATATTAAGGACATAGACTGTATTAGAATGTGTCTGTTTTTATACATGTACAGTTTACATATCAAGTTTCTTGGGATACAAGTCATTGCCTGATATGTTTTATAGGGTAAATGCATTTCTGGCCCACAGTACAGAGTAAAAAAAAGGCTTATCACTATTTATGGTTTATGGGGCTGATGATATGGATCAGTGAGCAATAACCCCTTTCCACAAAGTACATAAATGCATATTTCTGAGATTTCAGTGACTTATTAAAGGTCCTTTTTGTTTGAATATTTTATATGCATAAGGTGTGCACAAACGGCCACACTTTTGTCATGTCCTTACTTTTCATGCTTATGCATCAAAGTGAATTGTGAGAGAGAACTCTTACAAGCAGGGTATGAAGACTGGAAGAATCAATGCAGCCATAACTGAGGAACAGATGAAAAGCCATACTCTCTTTCCTGACCATTCAGCTGACATCAGTACAATTGTTTTATTGACAAAATTGTGTTTTAAGAAGTAAGAGTCCTTAATATTTGCTCCATTATCCAGTTTTGTAGCAACATAGATGGCCAATATTTGCACCATTACCAGGAAACTGTACCTATTTGGACAGAAAGCTTTTACAATGAAGACTATTGATATGGAACACTGTGTTATGACTATTGCAAATATTACCCATCTTAATGAATTAATTAATTTTACAGCTAAGCACTCTCAGACTATCATATAAATTTACTTTTTTTTCTTTTGAATCATTTCCTTATGTCATTCGAATTATTTTTTAGTGAAAAGTTTTCTATAAGAAGAACCATAGCATAATATTTGACTTTGTGAACTGTAGAACAGTTCATAAACATGGATGTGGCTTTTTGCTTGTAGCTGGCCTCAGTGCCAGAGAAGGATCAAGGACATATTTAACTTGCTAGTGTAACTGCAGCCATAGCCTCCACTAATTTATTCCTATACTTTGTTTCCAACTGACTTTTACTGGCATTGTCCGTTCACTTTATATGACACTCACGTACAAATCATCAGAAAAACCTATCAGGTACTAGCAGAGAAACAGAAGTTTAGGTAAGTGTGTGTTTTCGTCTGCACATATGTCTCTCCAGTAAAGGTGAATTGCTACAAAAGCACCATTTATCATTTGAGAATAATGCAAAGTCTCCAGAAAAACCTGTGGTCACTACAACAGCTTCACACATGTTAACACATTGTATTACTGAGTAAACAAATGCACAGTTTGGTTCAAATAACTTACAGTTACCTTTCCTGAACCTAAAACATTTGCTGTTATGGAAATCCCTATTCTAATAAGAGAACTGACTAAAAATGATGCTCTAATTCCTAAGAACACACACTAGTAAAAAGATACATCCTTTTCATTTAATTGTAGTTAATGACTGTCTCAAATCAGTGATAATTTAATGAAATGGAAGAAGATGAAAATCTTGAATGGCCACTTTACTGTAGTTAAAAAATTACAGGAAAAAAATGGTCTTTCCCAATTATGATTTCTAAAAAAAATCCCATTCTGTTTGCTTAAACAGAACTTTCCTTTTTCCAGTAGAAATAAGGAATGTCTCCTTTATTTGACAGGGGCGGGGGGGGAAGACAGTTCTACCAGCTTTTAGAAAGATATCCATCAGACTCCCTTCAGGAGAACGACATTTGAAAATCCACTTGTGCTTCTTATATTATGAGATTTCTTTTGGAGGCTTAAAAATGGTATAAAGAGGCTGACACAAACAGTGACAGGCCCAGGAAGAAAACCAAGTCGATCTACATAAAGACAGATCAGGATGCAGGTACAAATGAAAAAAGTCCACAACAAACTGCACTATCAATGTATTTCCTCCTGCAATCATCAACTCTAACTAAAGTCTAAAATCGTTGTGCTGTTGGTGGACAGGTATGTATTGATCTTTTGGGAGCAAAAGAAAATATAACAACCACTTTTTTCCCTCTGCATACTAATGTTTTTTCTCAAGATGTAAGAATAATTTCTCTCGTACAGTCAAGATTACTGAACAGAATGATGTTTGCTTTTTTGGAAGTGAAACAAATAGAGACTCGACAACAGTTTTTACCCTTCCTGCCTTAGAAGATCTGGTATTTAAATACCAAAAACCTGGAAAGAAGAATTGAAAATTTAATCTTATATCTCAATTGAAGTGCAGAAAAATCTTTAGAAGAAAGCTTACAGTTCAAAGCAATTGTTCACATGATAGATATTTTATGTACTTCATTAATTATTTATGGAGGGAAGGACTTGTATGCATTTATTTTTCCTTTCGTCTGTATAGTTCTTATGTGGAAATTAAAAAAAACCAAGATAGTAGTTGAAAAGATAACCAGGTCTACAAAGCTCCATAACAGTTAAAAATGAAGCATTTGACCTAAATTTTTAGGTATCTCTATTTTGCCAAAGAATCCATTTTTCAAAGATCACATCAGAAATAAACTTCTGCAAATACTTGATAATTCAGTTGTTTTAGCACCATTACAACCAAAAACCTAATCTAGAGAATTTAAAAAGATAGCTTATATTGAAAATTAACCACTCAGTCTAGAACTATCTTCCATTCAAATCTGCTCTCCAGGATCATGCAACTGAATTCAGAAACACATGAGGACTTAAGGTATATTACTATATAATCAAATTAGCATAATAGCAGATCACTATTAAAAATGTGGTTCAGACTTCATTTTTGTCCTGTGCAACAACTGTAGATTTCAGAGTATAATGTAATGGAATTTAGCAGCAGTTCAGTCAAATAGTGAAAACCATGTATTAATACAGTGGTGCCAAAAGAAGGTAGCCGTATTTCCATCCAACGTACTTACCCAACATAATCACTTATAACTAAAATTTTTCACAGTATGTTTTTCATAAATAAATTAATGTATAGAGCCTTCAGTGACTGGAATTTCCAGCTCTGAACTTTCTGTCAACATGAAAGTCATGCACTATCAAGGAATATTGGAAGAAAGGGCCCTGCCTTCCCAACAGCCAACCAACGTCATATTTAAGAAATCCAAGACCGCATACAGACATATGTGTATTCCTCTCAATAACTGTAGCAAATAAAGCACAATGAAGTATAACAATATATTTCAACAGCACCATCTCAACTAATTATTTTTCTTTCTCCTCAAGATTCTCCGGAACACCAAATACAACATTCTCTCTCTTCTTTAAGATTTTTTGTTTCCAGAGGAAAACAACTGTCTGAAAACTGTCCAGCCATTAACTATGAAAATTTTAATCATTATCTCTTTTTATTATCGCAACAGAGCATGTTGACATTAATCAGCCAAATACCAAATTAACATTTTTCATGTATTTGAAAGTAATGGAGGAAAACTAATTCAGTTAAGCTACAGAGGATAAACTTGATGCAATTTGTATAACTTCTATAAATATCAGAAATGCTTAATAAACTCTCATGTCTGTCAAGTGCTCAATTCAAGACTGTAGTTTGGCAGAGTAATTCATTTTTATGTGATTAAAAAATATATAAACGCCCATTTCGGCAAAGTTTCCTTTCTCTACATTTTAAAGCTGTACTTCAGACACTTTTTCAAATGTGTTCTATGCTGAAAGATGACAGACAGAATCATGATGTGACTCATGTTAGATCCCTGCAACAATTTCCAAAGCAACACTTAAAGGTTAGTAGTAGAACCAGTTCTCTTTTTCAAAACAATTTCAGTTTTGTTGAGTGGCTGCACACTGGAAAAAACCCCCACCACCTTGGATACCTGATATGTCTTTAAACTGAAGCGCTTGACTTACCTGCCACTGCTTCATGAGGTCCCAAACTGTTTTGGCATCCTCTAGTATCTTTTCTTTGCGTGTAGCATCCTGCAGGACATTCGCAGTTGTTTCAGCTTCTGTAAGCCAAGCAAGGAACTTTTCAAGATCCAGGTAGAATTGCTGCAACATTCTTAGGGCTGATTCCAGTGCAGCTTCACGCTCACAAACCCTGCGCAAGTACAAATAGTCAAATGCAGCACTCTTAGGAAGAAAACAAATATTAATCATTAAATCAAAATATAACAAAGACACACTGTATATTTTTCATGTACCAATCAAGGTAAGTTTGCAGACACACTAGCTACGCAACTTGCAGTGTATGTTTGGCAGATAGGGTTCCTTGTTTATCTTTTCTCCTGAGAAGTAGTAACTGAAATTCATCTGGTAAAAAATTAAGCAAAAGTACTTCTTTGAAAGTACTATGCCTGAAACATGCACAATTAAAAAAAAAAATTAAAAAAAAATCCGAAGTAATTCCCTGATTTGTTTTAATCAAAAATTGTTTTCTTATTTGCCATTAACACTACAGTGGGAAAACTTGTTTATTTTTAGAAATCACGAAATAGTTCCTGGCCACTGCACAGTATGATGAACTTAATTATTAGTTTTTCTGACTTGAAACCTTTGGAGATTGCATTCAACACCTTAAACCCTAATAACACTGAAGTTTGGGGGGTGTTTTGTGTTTTGTTTTGGGATTTTTAATATGAATGTGATAAATTACAAGAAAGATCTCTATCAGTTACATGATAAAATACAATTTTTTAATACAAAGGTTATTTTACCCCTGGGGAAGATCTAAATCACAGATTGGGAAAGAAGACTAAAGGCTCCAGCAATTCTGGTGCTGAAAAAACATCAAAGTATATCTGTGTTCTATCAGCATTCATGTACAATGTAGGTGTCACATATATTCACTGATTTTTTTACACTGAACTTGAGCTAAATATGGATTTAGAAATGTGAGCAGGCAAGTATGACATACTGTTCATTAACAGGAGCCTGTCAAGGCTACTTAGCTATTGTGTTACATGCATATTTGTTTAACATCAGCATGATAACTGAGTAATTTTTTAAGCTCAGAAAATATACAGTAAAGTCATTTGATAATTTATGTTACTTCAAGTGGAATTAATGCAATTTGATGCATACCTATGTTTAGTCTACAAAACTGTGGTGATCTGGGTATTTCTGGATAGATTTCCTGTCTAGTTTTACAGTTATTTAGACAGAGACTAAGATACTAGATTTTAGCAGACATAATATCTCAAGTTGCAATTTATCATAACTTTACCAGAGGAGGCCATGAAATTTCTAAGTGCTAATCTCTATTTCAAATCCTGCTTGCTGTTATGAAGAGGTTGTACTCCTTGATAAGTAATGATATCATCCTAAAACTTAGTACCCTAGTTGAAGTAAGAAAAGAAACAAAAAATTAACACAAGTTTTGCCAAATGGCACTGACGTAACACGTTTTTCAACAAGCATATAAGTAAATTGCAGCAGAGGATAGTAAGAACAGAAAAATTCAGTCAGAGTATAGGTGAGGACAACCGTTTCAGGAAAAAAAAAAAATCCTCCCTAAGAGTCAAATCTATCATATTTGTAATCCTTTATCATCTTATTTGCTTTTCCCAAACATTTTGTGAAAAAAAGAATTTCTTCTTGGATCTTTTTTTGATTTAAAAGCTGAGAAAGCTATTGAATGCCTCACTAAAATGTCATCCACCAATTTTTTAAAGCTTAAAAAAGGACTGGATTTTTATCTCAGATGCACCTGTTTTCATCTAGAAGAATTCACCACATCATGGCCCTGCTTAGCCTGCATTAGAATGTGTCCCCAGGAGCCTCTTAGGAGGAGAGTGAGACACACTTAGTTTCAGAATAGTGAACATGATGTCTTTCCCAACTTTATTCTACATGGACATAAACATGGCTTGTGGTTAGGCCACTCTTCAAATTTAAAACATCTGCAATGAAAGAATTAGTTGTTCTTTTGTTAAACTAAAAAATAATTACATAGATATCACATCTAAATATACTAACAATACACATTAAATCAGTATAAACTTAGAAAAAAGACAATAAGAAACAGAAAATCTTTTACCTGGGAAATACTGTATTGACCTATTTATCACTTTTAGCTCAAAAACAGCATCACATTTATTCGATAGAACTTGGAAATGGAATAAACTTACATAAACTAAAAATATTTTATCCAGTTCTTCAGAGCACAATGCTATTGTAAGATATGCTTTATAGCATCATTCTAATTCAATTTTCAGTGTGCAACATAATAGCTAATATCTGTGCCTTTGCAGAATCAGGTATAACACCTTTTTCACATGCAGTTCCTTCAAAACTTTAAAGGCACATTTTTAACTACAATCCACCTGAATTCCTATAAATACATAGCAATTCTCTAATAACAGCATTCTGCAAATACACAGCGAGTTAAAAAAAAAAAAAAGAAGAGGGCTTAAGTCTATTTGTGTATATTTAACTTTTTGCATGGTATCCTGAGAAGTAGGACCCAAAGCTTCATTCATTCACTTGTGTAAATACCTAGTGCATTTTTAAGCTACAAAAAATAAGAACACAAGCACAGATATGAAAAATATATTCAAAGGGAGAGCTATTAGAAGTATTACTCAAAGTCAGAATTTATGTTTTAGAGAAACTTCCAGGCTACATGAAACAATATAGTATTTTATTGATCCGTGTAAAGAATGAAGTTTTAGTTATGAAGAACCTTCTGACACTTCTATTCTATGATGCACAGAAATCTTATGGCACATAATTCTTTCAGCCTACAGAAATGTGTTGCTTATCTATAAGCATACTAATACACCCACCAGAAAATATCTAGTACTTTGCATTTTAAATTTTGATACATCTAACATAATAAACATTCAACTACATTGACAGCTCTGCAGTGTATCAATAAGCTTTGCTCTACTTGGCTTCCTAATTACTTCAAAATTATGAGGTTAGAATGGAGAAAAGAAGGTCTAAAAATGAAGAATAAAACTGAGTTTCAAATCCAACATGTGATAAGATAAATCGCACAAAATTATAGCGGAGACAAAAATACATGTATTGAACAAGAAATTATTACACAAAAACAAAATAAAGATGCTTTCTTTTTAGTCTGTATCAGCCAAATATGTCTGATTCCATAGTGAGTGCAAGCTATAAGAAAAGAACATGAAATAAGCAGAAATACATTTTAGTGTAAATGGAAAACTGCACAGTAGGAACACTACAAAATACTGCTGAAATACTAAAAGATAAGAATAACAAAAATTATTTTTAATGGAATGATCCTGTTTTTCTCTGTTCTACTATGGTATAAAAATAAGCATATAGTGCTATAACCAAAAGCTTCTTATTCATGGGAGAAATACTAAAGGTGGGATTCATCTTATTTCCATCTAGACACCCAGAAGTTAGGCAACTACACTCCCTCTGCAAAACATGGAGACAAGTATTTCTGGAATTTAATTCCTCCTCCCTTTTTTGTACACATCTGTTGAACCAGATTCAAGGTCAGAGTAAATTTTTTTTCTCTTGACTACAGTGGTACATTACCTAAAGCTTACAAAATTTTTTTTTTACACAAGCCTAAATTTTACACAATTAAAGGTAGATAAGATGGTCCCCAATCTAGTCTGGTGACTGATTTTTAGGAACTAGTGGCATCAGAGACAGTGGACTGACCAACTCTACTTGCCATATGAGCTTTGTTGCATGACAGAAATTATGGTACTCTCTTAAGAATGTGTTAGCTGAAGGATTCAAGTTGAGGGAAAATGAAGGCATGTCAGAGGAAGTGAGTCACACAACATGTATAAGTGTGAACATTTATATTCACAGGAAGAAGTTTTTAATGATTTAAAAAAAAAATCCACGAAAAAAGAAAAAAATACCAGCTTCTGCTACAAGGCATTGCTGTGATACCGAGAACTTTTAAAGCTAATATTTGTAAAACATAGCTGTTTACAAATGTTTGGGAAGATAAGCAGGGGAAAATTTTCTGAAATCTGTGTGATCTTTAAGTTTATAAGCAAGGTACTGTATTATTAACTAAAAGTCAGAGTCCGTACCGTGATATACATACAAAATAAATATATACAACAAAATACAACATCTATACAACTGAACATCTTCTTACAGAATCTAACAAGAAGACAAAGTGCTGAGGTATGGGAATGATGGTGTCATTAAATGTATTGCAAGAGTTCTTCATTCAACAATCCCCAATCCCATACAACACAAAGAATACAGTGTTTGGAGAGGCTCCATGAGTGTGAATAACAGATTTTTCTTCAGCTGTAGTATTTGCTACATAATTTGGAATGAATCATTCACATTTTCTGCATATCTGTCTATTTGAACTTGTAACACTTATTCACATTACAAGATATGTTGTGAGGGTCAGTGTTTAAATAATACTTTGAGATAACAAGAAACATAGTAAGTGCAGAGCATCATGGCAGTGTACACTACACTGTATTAATACAGACTACACAAGGAAATATATTGAAGAGTAAGCACAGAAAATATTTATAATGGACAAACTAACAAATTTCTGTTCCACAGGTATTTCTTTAAGGGCAATAACAGTGAAGAAATTCTGCATCGTTCAGTGTTCAATAGATCACTAAATCACACTTCCATCTGCAGACTGTGGTGATCTCATGTTATCACACTGAGATGTAAAATAAAACACCCTGGACTACTGGCTGACAAAGTATCAGTAAATGGTTTTACTTCCATAGTTCATATGGTTCTCTCTATATAACTGTGTTTTCTTCTTTCTGACATTAGAATTCTGTACAACTAAAAAAAATAAAAGTTACCTGAATTTCCCTTTCCTGGAGCCAACTATCACAGACAATTTGAACTACATGCATCTTCCTGCTAATGCTGGAAGCAGTTTGCACTTTTTCATGAGGACCATATCCCTTCTGCCAGTGTGACAAAGGAAAAATTGCAAGGCTTTATTGGAACATTTAATTTTTACTACTAAATAAATTTAAGCTCTTACTGGTAACTATTCTTCAGCTGCTTTAACTTGGACTGATAAAGAGCCTATGAAAGAGGCAGAATAATTTAACCTCAGATAAAGTGGGAACATGAGGAGATGTCACAGATATGAAAAGAAAATGAAATTCTTAAAATGAACATAAAATTCTTAAAATAACTATTATTGATAGAATTTTGAAATGCAAATTCAAAATAAATCATACTAATTTATTCTGGGAATGCTGTTTAGAGGAACTTTCTTCCAGAATCTAGGGACTATATTCTATAGTGCCAGTTAAAATTATTAATACATGTTATTAAGTGATTAATATGCAGATTAACTCTGGAACGGCTGTTAAACATTAAGTGTGGAAAACTATGTTGAGACAGCATTTTAAGTACTGCTTTCATGAGGTTTTCTGGATCTCAACCAGCTTGACACCTCACTCAGGGACACATAGTATTTTTCCAGTAACACTTTTGCTTAAATGTTCCTTTTTGTTCGACCATCCTGATAAAGGTTACTAGCTTTTCTCTCCTGTAGAACATTGGCACGTGTATGTGGATCTGGATTTTTTGAGTGATCTTTATATATACATGCTTACATCCTACTATCAACTATTTTGTCTGGCTTATTTGAAAGCGTTCTTCACCAAGTTGATCCTCGAGTAATGGAGATTGCTCACCTGTGTGCAACTCTACCTCTGAAATGACTTCTATGTTGCAAATGATTAGAAAGCCTCAAAGTGCAATTAAATGCAGAGCTACAATATCAGCATCCGAACCACTCCAGAGATCAGCGTTCAGACGTAGCTGACATTCATCCACAGGCCCTTATCCTCCCATTATTCTGAGTGAGGAACCAGGAAAGCTTTGGTGTGCTGGTACAGAATTCTGTACTTCAGTCATTTTGTGCTTTAGTCCCTTCCCGTAAGGACTAAGGGACAAACCTGATGAAAAAGCTACCTCTAAAAAGGCAACAATAACTTTCTAGAACTCTTTGCCTGATCTTTATCACTGCTAATATCTCCCTGAAGACAGCTGACGTGGAGAACTGAAAGAAGGAAAGATTTCATTTCAGTGGTGGAAAGGTCTTTGAATAAAGAAGAAAAAATGCCTTTTTCTGAGCCCAGTGGGAACATACAGGTACTGCCCTGCTGATTTGGGCATATGAACAGGATTCCTACCAGTGACATATTTCTTTCTATATTTCTATGTGCAGCACTTCTCTCTGCCTTACATTTATTTCTCAACAATGTGGTCTACTGGCTGAAAGCTGACTCTCCATGTCTTCAGATAAGTCAAAGGGCATCTCTGCCTTGGCTGCACTACCCGTATTGATTATGTATGAATAACCAGTGAAATTATTTTAAATTCCAGATGTAATTGTGCATACAGAGAGATTAAGTGCAACAGCTGCTGCAAAATAAACACACAAAGGCAGTTCTCTGCTGATTCTCTTTACTTCTGCAGGAAAGAAGAACAAAATCCCTCAATGCCCCCATCCTCCGACTGGAACTCAGACTATCTGTCTTGGTATGGACACAGTATTGTTCTTTCCCTGATAATCACACACAGTTTCCTAAATGATGACAGTCTCTTCAGATACTAAAACTAGAACATCCTAAAGCATCTCCTGATCATAGTAATAAGCCCATATAATTTGTCCTTTCTTAAAAATCTGTTGACACAAAGGGGGAAATGCTTCAAAGAGCAGTTATTCACTCTGCTAAGCAAGATGCAGTTGTATTTTCCTGACCAGTTTTTCTACTGCAACAGTCTGCAAAACCAGAAAATATATTGTATTTAAAAATGTTTCTGGTGTTTATGTACTTAGGAAAATGTATGCAGCAAGAGAGAGAAACTATTTCTTTTGCTATTTTTTATTGGCTGGCTTGTTTCTAGTCTTATACCTGTCATAGCCCTTCTCAAAACGGCCAGACCTTGTATGAAAATAACAAAAATCATCAACCCCCCCCAGCATTTTCCTCTGAACTGCTCTCTTTGTTACTAAAGACACTAAAGCAATTAAAAAACATATTTTTTAATTTAGACTGTTTGTTCCTTACTTTTCTTTACTAAAGCACCATTGATATTTAATGAGAAAGAAAGGAAAAAAGGAAAAATTTGTGTTTACCTATGAAGTTTCAGATCAACCTTGGATATTAATCCCCCATCTCTTCTACACCATTATTTGTCAGACTGAGAAGGCTTGCTAAAAGCAAAGGAAATATCACACCCTGGGGCACAAAATCACATACATAGATTTCTGTATAGGACCTTTAAATAACCTCTTTTTAAATAAGCACCTGCCAACATCAGCACAGAGGATCTGTGTTATCACGGAGGAAAATTCCTCGTCAACCTTTTTAAAAATAATTCCTGTCTCTTCTTATACTCTGTTCACTTATGGGATCCCACATTCCCAAAATTCCTCTTAATGGGATGGCAAGCATAGAGAGAGTTAGAGGGAATTTTTTCCAGCAGGCTTTTCTTGCCCCTGTTGCTTTTGTCTCTCCCCTCCTTGCCTTGGCATAGGTCTAGAGTATATAAAAACATAATATAAGTGTACATTTTCCCTTCTTGCCTTGGCATAGGTCTAGAATATAAAAACATAAGATAAGTGTACATTTTCCCTATGTTCATCATAACCATAGATTATCACAGTTGCATTGTGAACTACAGAAAAATAATTAATGAAACTAAAAGTGGATCATTTTAATTCCTTTGTAATTAAAACTAATTACAGGTTATCTTTTATGTTATTGAAAACATTTTATGTCTACTTGGGATTTCTAATCTCCTGATACATTACAATCAATCACTTTCCAGAGAGTATATCTTAAGAATTACCAGGTTAAAGAAAAGGGAATCTGAACAACACACAACAATCACAGACATATGAGGTATCATTACAAATGACTTGTAGATACAGAATAATGTTCTGATGGACTCACTCAAGAGGCTTTTCTAAATAGCCCTTAGTCAAAACTTAAAAGAAGTATCTTAAAAAACAAAACAAACAGAAAACCCCCAAACAAAACAAACAAACAAACAAAAAACCCAACCCCACAAACACCCCCCCCCACCCTCCCCAATTCTCTGAACTCATGGAACAGATTCCAGTCTAACCCTCGTATCATTCAAGTAATGCCCCAACAAAACATGTGAATATAACATTTAATAATTCTGGTATTCCCATTAAAGAGAGAAGTCAGAAAAAGAAGAAATCCTAAAATCAAAACTAAAGCCAAACAGAAAAAACTGTTCTCTTATTCTACTAAAAGAAGCAAAAAGATTATTGTTCTGTTTAAGTATTCTTCACACTTCATGGTCTATAATACGTAGAATTAAGTTTTTCCTTGCATTCCTAAACATATCATTCTTTTGAGATTCCAAGGCAGTCAACAGTGCCATCTAATAAACAGCATATTAATTACTCAGATACAATTTATTAAGATAAAATCTTTGCTTTCTAAGACAGTGAAGTGTAATTAAAACTGATTATGAAAATAATTATATTCTAAAGGCACTTGTTTTCTTACCCTTAATTACTGTAGAAACAACTAAATTTAATAAGACTGTGAAATGCACTGATGGCATTACATGAAATCAATTAGGGCTCACAAAGGATACTATTAAACTGTTAGTGTAGTTTTCATTTAAAGCTGCAACCTCTGAGGGCTGAGCTCAGTGGCCTAGCAGAACAGTGATTTGCTACCATGCAAGAGAAAGAAGCCTCACTTTCCAGACCGGAAAACTTCTCTGGCAGCACATACAATTCTTACTGTACCATGCATCATCTTAACTTAAGTGAGAGTAACACTAAATAAACACTTAGATAAACACGCACGTTATTTTTTTCCCCTCTAAAGCATGGGCCTTAAGTAGTACGCATGTTACACAAAGATACTGACAGATCAGATTGACTCAAAATATTTTAAAACAACTATTCCAATATGTCAACGTATTTTAAGAAGCATAAAACTGCTAAAAAGAAATAAAGATGACGGTCAAGGTCCAGTTCTGTAATATTCAGCTCAGAAGCAGCTGGTAACCAAAACTGGTTGGCATCTGAGTAAGGAGAGACAGCACACTGCCTACTGTTTCTTATATCTATATAACCTAACGCAGTAATATTAGTTGTAAAGAACCACTCCATATCTTATATAGTTATTCTTTCCTATTCAGGAGGTTTCAGACTCCTACAGAAAACTGAAATATAGAATAAGTTCCCCACTATAAGGAGATAATGTGATTAAAATAGATCTACTGCAGAAAGATTGTAATACAACAGGAACTATAACCAGAGGTAATATGAGAATATAGAGTAATACTAATAAATTATTATTATGGAGTTTCAGCAACACTGGGAAGAAACTAAAACTCTAGTTCTGTTCCTTGGGATCATGTAAATATAAATAAATAAATAATGAAATTCCAGAGCCAAATTCAGCAAATTTAGACAATGTTCAACTCACACTCAGTTCAACAGAACTCAGTATGTGTTTGATATAAAAGCCTTACCGAGAAAATTCTAACTCCATTGAGATGAATGGCTAACCTTCAACTGACTTCAAAGGAAACAGGATGTTCTGTGATAGTTCTACCTCAATTGTTTTTTGGACAAATTTCAGAGACAAAAATTCTTAACAGAAGAAAATGTAATCCTTCAAACAACAATTCTGGACAATTTAACAAAGTGGAGACAGGCATAAATACACCAAAACACTAAGTCTGGGAGTGAGGAGATCTGATAATTCTGCTACGAAAAGCCATGACAAAAGTGGATATACTTGAAATTTTGTGTGCTCACATGCAATTCTGGCAGACTCATCCAAATCTAATTCTTAAATAGTGCATGGTTTGCAATGTTTTCCTCCTCCTCAATAAACTTTGAAATAATTATCAAGTGTTTATGTTGAAAATACACTTGATTTGGCTTGTGACTTATCGTTTTGTATTCACTGTCGTGCAAGTATATCCTCTATATATTCTAGGTAATTCATCCAAGGTCTGGGGAGATGCATTTCTTTTCCTTCACATATGTATACCTGTTCACAAATCACTTTCCAAAATTTAGTCATGGAAATGAATGCATAACTGATGCATTCATCAGATTAACTGATGATTCAGCTTTACTTCAGCTCATGCAAAGAAATCCGTAAAGTATACCATAAGGTCCTTAAAGGAAACATACCTCTATATTTTCTGTTATTTAACCAAAAGATACATTTAAAATGGTCTTGTATAAACAGATGTGTTAACGAACACTGAATTGGCTTGTATATGGCAACACAACAAGATTTTGAAACATTAAGGTTCTTTAATCCTGTTCTTTTTGCAGAAGGAACCAAGCTCACTTTTTAAAATAATTCATTTCCACGTAGCTGCTGTTATTTCTGAATAGGAGGCCTAAATCTAAATAAAAGCCTGATTAAAAACAACTTGAACTCTTGTCAATTCAAGGCTTACATTCATGATTGTATTTGACACAATAATCATCATCATATCTTAAGACTGAAGTCTGGTTGCCAGTCCTTGACTTAGTTCTGCTTTTTCCAATTAGCTGAAAAATTGCATGCCAGCTCATCTTCCAGGAAATATGTTTACATTTATAGTTTTTCACAGGTGAAAGGGCATGACAATACATTCTAAAATACTAACTTGATAGCCATTTTCTTTTTAATGTATCCATCTCTGGTAAAGAGGATTTGAGAAAAAAAAGAATAAAGAAGTAGCACAGGTACTCAAATGATCTTGCAAGAAATAACTCTTATCCATCACATGGAGGGTAAAAGTCTCCAGAAATGTGAAGACATAACTATAAACATTTTTCCAGAACGTGGAAAAGAAAAATTTCAAAAAGAAATTTGAAAAGAAAATTTCAAAAAAATTCCAGCCTCTACTTTTACTATCTATTTATTAGCAAGAAAAGAATGTAACTTTTGATTATGCTATAGTTAAAGAAACAATATTAACTTCTGATCCTGAGAGAAATCAGTAGAAAGCATGAAAAGATGTCAACAGACAGTCACTCATTTCCATAAATTTGGTCAGAGAGTCACAAAACGGTTGAGCTTGGAAGGGACCTTTGGAGGTCCTCTTGTCCAACAGCCCTTGCTCAAGCAGAGTCCCTAGAGTCAGTTACCAGGACCATGTACAGACAGCTTTTGAGCACCTCCAAGGAGGGAGACTCCACAGCCTCCCTGGGCAGCCTATGCCAGCACTTAGTCACCCTCACAGTGAAAAAGTGTTTCCTGATATTCAGAGGGAACCTCCTGTGTTTCAGCTTGTGCCCACAGCCTCTTGTCCTGTCACTGGGCACCACTGGAAAGAGCCTGGCTCTGTCCTCTTTGCGCCCTCCAGAGTCATGGGGGCATCCCATCAGTGCCCATGGACTTATATATGCCCAGTTTGCTCAGGCCCTTCACTTCAAGAAGGCAAAAGCCAGCAAATAAAATGGGTCATAATTCACAGTGAGTTAAGTGCCATTTACCCAGGTTCACAGAAGGCACATCCCAAACCCAGCACACTGTTGACCACCTAAGAAGAACACAGGGGACGTGGTGACAAATCATTAGGTGATGTCCCCTGTGCTCTGTGTTATCCGAAGGAATTCCTATGGATGAAACACTTAAGATATACAAACATCTTGGTGCCTAAATGTTGGACAGACAGCTGGGACAAACACATCCAAGAGTACATAGGTATATGAAACTCTTTAAAATAAAAATCACCCTCCCATCCCGTAAGATCTGGTGTTGAACTCTGTTACGCTGTCACTATAGCATTGCATTATGATTTCCTACAAGAATATCTGAATCACTAAATGATTCCCTATTTCCTGTTTTCCTCTTTGTTCAAAGAAGTCATGGCTCAGGTTTTCTAACAAGGTATATAAGAACAGCATGCAAAGCTTGAGAGGAAAAAGTTTCTGTTTTATCAGAGACCTGTATGCATAAAGTTGACTACGGATGTGAAACCCAATCTATATCCACAACAGAAATCATAAGAAAATAACTGAGTAGGCAAGGGGTGGTATTGATGTAGATCATGCAGACAATGTCCCATTATTTGGCTTGGATATTACTTTTTTCAGATGGTAGTCATCTTAATCTTTCAAGCTATATTCTAGTACTACAAAGGGTTCCTAGAAATTAGATTAGAACAATTATGTTAAGAGTTCATGGGAGCAAAAATAATGTAAAACACTAAAAAACAGAGACAGGTTCTCTCAGAAGAATCTTAAGAAAGCAAAACAGAAAAACTTTTAACTTTCTTAACCTCAAATAAACACCTGAGATGGCTCCTTTGTGTTGCAATTGACAAAAATTAAGTTCAACTGATATTAACACATTCATTAGGTATGCACGGGTGGACTACAGAGTCCAGCTTCTCTTAGTCCACCTAAGTTGTTAACCTTCCTATTAAAAATGCAAACAAGTAAATGTATAAGTGCATTAGTAAAAAAACCTGTAGCATTACTTGATCTTCATTTCGTTCTGCTCTTGCAGCGTGATGTACATGCACAAGACTGTGTATAAATTAGTCATAAAAATGTTATGCAGAAATGCAGTATTAGAATTTTATGAGAATATTTCTCACAAATTCCATGTTTTGCAGTAGCCACGGATCTCTAAATTTCCATACTTTACTGAGTGATTTATACATACTGTACAATCTCTCTTTATCTAAAGTATAAAAATATTGAACAGTCAAGGAAATAAATATTAAAATCCACATGGCATTACCATGACACATTGTTTTTACAGGTCTTTAATATATTTATGTGCTATTTTGATTTCTTATATTAACTTCTGTAATTCTGTCTTGATTATCTGTACTTCTGATCTAAAAAAAGGCTGTCATCTGCTATCCAATACCTGCAATACAGTTTGTCTCAATTACTTGAAATTGTTAAATATTTTTAATGACAACCGTACTTTTGAATCTGATCTCTATATGATTGTTTAATGTGCCGCAGCTTATTCAGAATGACAATCTGAACAAGAGCGGCTTATAGATCTTATTAATTTTAGTAGTCCCAAATATCAAGTAGTGACATTATTCTAGTAAATTTAATATGACTAGTTCATTTGACCCAATCTGAGCTAAGCACATTATACATGTAGTAAACTGCTGACACCACATGAACATGTAATTGTGCTCAACAATCTTTATGACTAGCTAAATGTTGTCCCTCCATAGTCAGACAGTACACAAACAAATATATATCTAGAAGGAGAAACCACCTATAAAGACTATATATATACATCTATACAAATACTGAAGTGTTGTGTTTCCATCAGAAACAGAAATGAAGCCCTCTGGTGGGAATGGGTACTCAAGAAGATTTCTGCTTTCATGTGTAAATATCAGTCTACATTTCTTTAATAAGTGTATTATGGACCAATAAAAATCTGTGTCCTTGAGAAAAATAAATTTGCCAACTTTTTCTTAGAATTAATTGAAGCAAAAGATGAAAACTAACAATAAAGCAATATAATCTATTTACTATCCACAAATTAAGTCCTTATACAAGGAGCTATTTAGGAATCATGGCAGGGATGCAAAGTTTTGTTACAGAAGCCTCTTGAATGAAACAAAACTGAGATTAAGAACATATAATGTAGTCAATGTAAATAACATTCAACCCTGAGCATTAGGAGCCTGTCCCAAAGGAGCAGCACTAGGTGTTATTCAGTGCATTATTTAGCCATTGGGAAAAGGGTGTGAAGAGCAAGATGGTGAATTTATTTAGATTAGTCAAACTCAGGAAGGACTGTGAATAATTCCAGATGGAACAAATCATCAGGAGTGTGATAGCAGAAAGATTCAATATAGATGTGTCCAAAATACCAGACACTACAAGGAAGATTTAAACTCGGAATACACTGCTGGGTTCTGAACTAGCTGTAGCCTTGAAGGATTTTAGTATTTAAAATCAAGACCAACAGCTTAATGAAGATGTCAATACATACTAGCATCTGAATGATTATTAGTTAAAAATAAAATAAAAAAAAAAAATTATGTCCATCTTTAAATCACTCTCCTGATGCTAGCTTGGGTACCTCGTCCCAACCAGCATAAAGGAGAGTAACATCAGACATAAACTGACTAAAGCAGTGACATGATGTGAAAACCAATTTAGCAAAAGCAAACTTTAATAAAAATGTTCCATGCTTCTACTTTTATTTTCCCCAACATGAAAAGAAGTAACAGTGACAAGTGTCCACAGCTTCAAGGGGTCAGCACAGTATAAAAAGGAAGGGTGTCACCAAAGGCAGATCTGAACTATAGTTTCTTAGTGCCATCCTATTTGAACAAGTTTATTCTGCTGGTGTTCCCACAGGAACAAAGAGAAAGGACAGTGCTGGAAGAATTGCGTCCTGTCCCTTGGAGTAAAAACACACTGCAAAACTTACAGGTTGACTACCACAAAAATAAATCTACCCTCTTGGAATCAGTAAAGGTGTATGGTTCATAATAGAGCAATAGATACTATTAGTAATTAACATACCTGAAATATCAACCTCAGACACTAAGGTGTCTAAGCACCAAGAACTCATGGAAATTTCTGAACTGTTTTCCATTACTGACAATAAACAGCAGCATCTCTTTCAGGTTTTAAAACAAAAAAATAACCAAAATCAGCATATATAAGTCATGTCGTGGGGTACAGAAAATGCATCCAAGTTCGATTTTAAAAAAACAACCACTAAATTAGACTCAAGTCTAACTTGACATGAACTAAAAAAATAAGAAATCATACAAATAATAGGAAAGAAAACAAGAAAAAGAAAATAAGGAAAATAAAAAAGAAAACATAAGCTATTAATAAGCTAAAATGCAGAAAGTGGGAAATGGGTATTGCAAGCTCGGCACTTTAGGCAATTCCAAGAAATTTGTTTTTACCATATACTATGTAAAGTGAACAAATGGAATCTCAAAAATATGTAGCACATTTTAAACAGAAAAAAAATAATACTTTTTTCTTTCTTTAGCAACAAAAAGCGGACCTGTATAATTCATTGCCACAAGGCACTATTGTGCTTAAGCAGATACGTATCAGATACATAACCGATTATGTATCTTGCACAAAGGAAGAATCTGCAGATATGCCAGCTAGAGTTGGCTATTATTTCTTATCATTTGCAGGAGATAATATTTCTTATAGTTTGCAGGAGGTGTAATGCTTAGTAGCTGGGGAAGAGCTCTACATTTTTTAAATTTGTCAGGGAACATAGCACAGTACAGTTAAATTTGTGGTATCGGTCAAGATGTGATTGATACTGGATGCTAAACAACATGAACATACTGATCTTTTCCTTTTCAGAAATTCCTTGCTTACTTACTGTTTCTCCTTCCATGTACCTGTATCACATACACGTTAAAAGCTCCGTCCTCAAGATTTACCAGTTTAACCTCACCTTTCCTCAATGATTTCTCACCGCCCCTGTTTTAGGACATGCATGAAAATTACATTGCTAATTCTGTTGCTTTCTCATCTGCCCTCAGTATTGCCACTTCCTCAGGTCTCTGCTTTGGTCAATAAGAGTCACAACCATCAGCCTCTTGTGCCACCGATCCCCATCCAGAATGATAACAACTCGTTGTCATTTGTCAATTTCTTTGTGAGTTTATATAAAAACAATGTGTGGTTGAAATTTTGTTCATAGTTAAAACACAGCCACACAACAAAAGGCAAGCACCACTGTTGTCAACTGACACATTTGGTGGTAACTTCCACAGAGTAAAAATTTAATAGGCAGACTGAATTATCCTCTCAGTTTCAAGCATGACTGACAAGCCAGTGAGGGGGAAACTTACACTGCCTGCACAGCAGCTGATCAGAAGCTAAACAATCATGAAGCACCAAAGCTTGCAATAGCAAGGAAATGCTGTAAAGAAAAAAAAAAAAATCCATAGAAGACACCGGGGAAACCAAAACAAGGCTATCACAAGAATAATAATGCAAACAAAAAATGACAGCTAAGGTCAAATTCCTTTTTGCTGGCACTCTGCTAGTCCATCAGCTTTATTAATTTCTGTTCAGTTGTTTGTTTTAAAGGACATGAAGCCTGATAAGAAGTCTATTGAGGGGAAAGGAAAGACATTCATTTGTTGCAATAAGCTTTGGATGAGAGCAGTAATCAGTTTGCTACACTTTGTTAATTTATCTGCAGACTAATAGGAAATAGATTTAAGGTTGGACTTTCAGGGCACAGAGCATTAGCTTCTGTTCTTGTTCAAATAGAGACTAAAACTCTCCAATTACTTCAGAAAATCTCACCTTTAAGAAAAAGAACAACATATTTGTCTTAATCTTCTAATGGAGTAAGAATAAAAACTGACATTTCTGTTCTCTCACAAAATCAGGTCTACTTATGTCTTCCTTAGTACCTTGCTCCTCCTGCACCTCCCGTGGATGCAAAAGAGTGAGATTTCTCAAATGGAGTGTTTCTTTGAAATGTCCATATTAAGCGCTGATTATGATTCAAGTTAGTCCATGAAACCTCTCTCCCTTTAGAATTCTGTGCCATAAACCATTTAATGATTTTGCCTAGCTGGATTTCACTATAACATGAGAACTGTTCTCATTTTCATCAGAAAGGAATAAACAGCATTTAACACAGTAAATATGAACAAAGCAGCAGAATTCTATTTCACTCAAGACCAAAATATAAACCAAGAATGAGAAAAAAAAATGGAAAGAGCAACTGTCTGAGCAGTAAGGAATGGTCTTCTAGATGTTCTACTTTCACTTTTCCTGCTTAGTTTTAATTATTAACTTGCTCTCAGTATTTGAAGTTGAAGGCCTCTTTGCAAAATGCCAGTGCTGTCCTCCTTTTTAATTGTCTATAATGAAATCATTAACATTAGATTACAGTTAACAACCAAAACCACTAAACCATCAATCAGCTGAATTCATGGCATCTAAAAAACCTCAGCAAGCCACTTGTAGGACAGACAAGTTGAAAAAAAAAAACAATTAATTGAAGAACAACAACACTTTTCTCTTTGAGGTCATTTCTGTTTGTCCGTGGGAAGACTTAGCAGACCTACAGATGATCTATTGCCTTTCTGGAAGTGATAAAAGTACTAGCCTACAGATGTATCTATTCAAGTGGTGGAAACATTAAGTTTATTCACACTGATATTAAGAGCTTTAAGAAACATGTCCCTGAAGTCACAAGGATCCATAGATCCTTTTAGTCAAGTACTGCATTACTGACGCTACCCTCTCCTGAAATAACTCAAGAACTCTTTCCTTTTTTTAATCCTAAAAAGAGTTTCTCAGAAAACACAAGAATATGTTCACAAAGGTGGAAATGATGAATCACACCATATTCTGGGTAACATTGCTTTTTTAGCTCATCCTACCAGCATTTTGAAAGCATTGCATATCCAAGACTCCTCTCACAAAGTAAACCACAAATATTCAGTACCCTCAGTTGACTTCTCATCTTGGATCCACATACTGATGTCAGTACTGCACAAAAAGTACAGTCAGCTGAGTGGAAAACAAAGGTGAAAACTAGAATATGAGCAGCTAAGATGACTTTCAAGATCTCCTATTTATAGGAGCTTCGTCTGGCATCTTTATTTATGTCTTTTTATATTTTTTTTCCTATATGTGGCTGAAATTTCATCATTCTTAGGAGCATTAGAAAAAATAAGAAAGCAATGTTAACTGATGTCATTGCTGATAAGCTTGAGATTATATTTTGTACATAAATATTTGTTTGAGAATGTAGGCAGTTAGTAAAATATCTTTCTCAAACAGGTAACCTCTCTTTTATCTATCATCATAAAACAATCCCTCCCCCCCAAACGGCCTTGTAGGTGTATTTTTTTAATATGGTGTCCTGGTTTCGGCAGGGATAGAGTTAATTTCCTTCCTAGTAGCTGGTACAGTGCTGTGGTTTGGATTTAGGGTGAGAACAATGTTGATTAGACACCGATGTTTTAGTTGTTGCTAGGTAGTGCTTACACGAGTCAAGGACTTTTCAGCTTCCCATGCTCTGCCGACTGAGAAGGCTGGAGGGGCACAAGAAGCTGGGAGGGGGCACAGCCAGGACAGCTGACCCAAACTGGCCCAAGGGACATTCCATACCATGTGACGTCATGCTCAGCATATAAAGCTGGGGGAAGAAGGAGGGAGGGGGGGGATGTTCAGAGTGATGGCGTTTGTCTTCCCAAGTAACCGTTACGCGTGAGGGAGCCCTGCTTTCCTGGAGATGGCTGAACACCTGCCTGCCCATGGGAAGTAGTGAATGAATTCCTGGTTTTGCTTTGCTTGCGTGCGCGGCTTTTGCTTTACCTATTAAACTGTCTTTATCTCAACCCACGAGTTTTCTCACTTTTACCCTTCTGATTGTCTCCCCCATCCCACCGGGGAGGGGGGAGTGAGCGAGCGGCTGTGTGGTACTTAGTTGCCAACTGAGGTTAAACCACGACATATGGATATGTTAAGGGCTGATATTTAACCAAGTAAAATACAAAACAACAGATATCTCTAAATAAAAGTCAGAGCATCTAAACCTTGCCAGGGCATTTACACCCTTTTTATAGTCCTTTTTTGAGGGTGCCCTATTTTGTTTAAAATAATGGTAACAGAATGGAACAAAGAAAACAAAAAATACTTTAATCCTTTATCTGAAAACAACTCTTAGGAAACCTCAGATACCTATATTTTAAACACAAAAGCCTTAACATTCCCTACATCACAAGCAGCTAATAAAGAGTTTTTCTTTAGAGTTTGCCCATGTTACTAACTCTGCTGGAGAATAATTTCTGAGAAGCATGGAGTGCTGTACTGACAAAACGAGACAAATTAGTTTCATGAAAATTAAAGGGTTCTTGTACCCTTTTGTCTAATGGGAAAGACACTTGGACCCCATATAAAATTCAGACTTTCTAGAAGAGTTCTGGATTAAATGCTTTTTTGAAAATTTTATTTCTCCTCCTATTCAAAAGAATAGTCAACAGAGTTACATTAGTTCTTCAGAAAAACATAGAACCATAGAATCATAGAATGGTTTGGGTTGGAAGGGACCTCTAAAGGTCATCTAGTCCAACCCCCTGCTGTGAGCAGGGACATCTTCAACTAGATCAGGTTGCTCAGAGCCCCGTTCAATCTGACCTTGAATGTTTCCAGGGATGGGGCATCCACCACCTCTCTGGGCAACCTGTGCCAGTGTTTCACCACCCTCAGCGTAAAAAATGTCTTCCTTATATCTAGTCTAAATCTACTCCTCTTTAGTTTAAAGCCATTCCCCATTGTCCTGTCACTACAGGCCCTGCTAAAGAGTCTGCCGCCATCTTTTTTGTAAGCCCCCTTTAAGTACTGATAGGCTGCAATAAGGTCTCCCCGAAGCCTTCTCTTCTCCAGGCTGAACAACCCCAACTCTCTCAGCCTTTCTTCATAGGAGAGCTGTTCCATCCCCCTGATCATTTTTGTGGCCCTCTTCTGGACCCGCTCCAACAGGTCCGTGTCTTTCTTCTGCTGAGGGCTCCAGAGCTGAACACAGTACTCCAGGTGGGGTCTCATGCTGACATATAAAATTATTTGCTCCTTAATATAATCTTGGGTGTGATAC
The DNA here is from genome assembly GCF_000699105.1 of Pygoscelis adeliae. Lineage (NCBI taxonomy): Eukaryota > Metazoa > Chordata > Aves > Sphenisciformes > Spheniscidae > Pygoscelis > Pygoscelis adeliae. The sequence continues at coordinate 1,641,073 of NW_008824196.1, forward strand.
CTGAGACTGTACTCACTTTCATTCAACATGAATAGTTTTGCTGACTTAAGTAAAAGTACTTAAGTCCTTATAGCATTAAAAACAAGCAAAGTTCTCAAAGACAGCATGTGACAAACACCTAGACTGAAAATTTACTTTTTTAGATAATAGAAGCGACAAAGATAAACATGTATTATCAACATGTCTCACAAAACAAAATAATTGCCCTACAATTGCAATGTTTTCCAGCAGTCTTTGCAATTTTAAATTAGTATCTATGGTTAAGCTGGTGTAAATAACAAGCTTCAGCATGACATATTGGTTGTAAAAAAGCAGCTGCTCTACATATCTATTTTCTTGAGCCTGGCAAAATTATTTCAAAAAACAACCAATAAATCACCACAATATGACGATAAAAATAAAAATTATCTTACTATAGTTTCTTTGGGAAAAAGATTACATTGGAAAATGGCATTTGACCATTGTCAACTTCATCTGAAGTCTTACATTTGCAATTATTTCTTGCTCACACCCACACAAATGCAGCTCTATAGGCAGGACAACAACTGCAGGCACAGACATGTAAACAAGCTTCCCATACAAACAAGGCTCCCATGGCCACTTACATTTTTAATTTAGTTGTTTCACTGTGCTCAAAGAAAGTGTGCCTGCACAAAGAACTATAAAAGCTGTTCATATGCATGGAATTATACCGATTTGAGGAATGCAGACCAATGTTCAAAGCAATAGAAGAATGGAGAGGAAAAGTCTGAGTTTGCATGGAGAACCTAGAATATGGGAATGTTCTTTAAAGAAAAACTTATTGTGAATTCTTTTCTTCTTGACTTCAGCAGTCCAAGCCTAAATGAGCAAATAAGCTCTTCAGAGATAGCTCCCAGAAAGGTCTAGCTACTGAAACCAACTATGAATCTTCAGTATAACTTAACACACTTCATACTCCTGGCTGTTGCTTGATGTGTAAATGCAGTTTTTCTCACTCAGAATGCAATTCAACTGTAATGCAAATGTAATTACTTCCACAAGTGCCATAAAGCAAAGTAGTATTAGAACAGGTACAGTATATTAATAAAACCTGTCTCCAGCAGAACAGTCAGCTCTTTCAGTGCAGGCAATAAAATTATACTTACAAACATTATGTACAGATAAAGTTTACATTCTAACAATTTTATTTTTGTAACAAGCAATCACTGAAAGGAAAGGTTTGCTGCTCAAAGGCCAAAACTAGATTATGACCTTTTTCACACTTATAATTACTATTATATTATGCATTTACATAGGAAACAGATAAACATCATACTTTTGTACTGTTTATGTCCTTAGTTTGTTTGGCCATTTGCATTTCATACTGTCCAGCTGACATGCAAAATCAAGGTGTTTGTACAACTGGTTCCATTAGAGAATTAACACCATTCTTAGATAAATATGGGAGTTGGTATCAGACCTTTCAAATAGGATGTCTAGAAACTCAACTTCTTGCCACTCCCTCTCTAACTCCGTACAACTTAAACTAATAATAACATAAATCGTCACTGCCCATACCATGTAGTAGGGAAAAAAAAGTTATTTTTATGTTTTGACTGATGTGTGTGTCCTGTATCTTGTCTCAGGAGCCAAAAAATGCATCTTGAGTGAAAGCTCTTAACACCTGCTGTGCAGCCTGAGTTCCATTGAACTTGAGCATAGGAACTGGTGGGCGATGCAAATATTTGAAGATGTGTGTTAGACGGTGATGGGTTGGAGTCCTAACCAATTCTCAGAGTTCGTTATGTAATTATTGTCATAATATATGCACCACTTAAGAAAGATCTAAGTCCCTTTTAGCTTAATATTTAACTTAGTGAAATTTAAACACATTTGGTGGATTCCCAGGAAAAGAACAAATTTAAGCAAGTGTTTATGTTTTATATGATAATTCACATGAAATACGAGTGCTTACAAAAGGAGGGAGTAACATAATACTACCATAACAAACATTTTTATATATAGTAAATTTCTAATGGTTGCTTCCTTCATTGTATTTTGTTCTCTTGAGAACACTTTAGTTCATCTGTTAGATTTATTTTTGTTAATACAAGCAATACAGATCGCTTTCTCCTTAATTGCCTCAGCTTAAATAATATAGTTATTTCTTGGAAAGTCAACACTTCTAAAGAGAAGACGAAGAGACCTGTTTACAAGTCACTCTGGCTTTTGCCCAACTGATCAGTTCATGTGCTTTTTAGTGTATCTTTGCAGTATCAACAACAAAAATAAAAATTAAAAAGTGGCGAGTGAAAAAAGTGAAGCAACCATCAAGCACTCACCAACTTGGCTATTAAAGGAGTTAGAATGTTATTCGTTATAGTTCAATGTTATAAAACAGAACAGTAAGGCAAAGGGTAAACACACAGCAATCAGCTGCAAATCTACTTAAGCAAAACAAAACACAAGCTAGCAGATGTTGCCTTAATGACTAAAATACTTGCTTTGGCTGAACTATTACCAACAGGCAAAGTGGAATTTTACTGCTGCTTGCCTGCCTGTTGTTTTACTAATCCGGTTCATGGAAAAGGAGGTTTCACATTTTTTACGCTGACACACAATTCTGATATTAATGGCAGGTTAGAGGAAAACCAGTTCAAAACAATGTAAGCCACTCCTAATTTTTCTTTTAAAAATAAAATATCCACAAAATAATTAGGCCATTTAAATCAAGGATGTAGGGAGAAGAAACCAAAATCTTTAGCAGAGTATTTCCTCTTGGCACTCAAGACATGTATAAACAGTGATAAAAGTATTTCTAAAATACTGGAGAAATGGTCAAGACGATTATTTGGAATATATTTCTACATCACTGCGAGGTCACTAAGTTACCGGAGCACTACTTTCTCATGGTCTAAATGAAAATAACACTCATGGATATATCTGAAATCATTGCATACGCATCTCAGTACGCATCTAGTAAACTAGCCTTTATTGGAGCCTGTGACAAACAGTTCATGTGTCTCCTTTCTAATGAGTAAATATTCTCTTACGGTTCAAAAGATCCCCAAAACCATTAAAAAAAAAAAAAAATTTGGTTTGCTCCATCTTCTCTTTCCACAGAGCTGTTTAACAAAAGAAATGTGGGAGGTTCTTTCAGGACCTCACTCAGGAGCTGCTCCATGAGCAAAAGGCTTGGCTACTTCTTCAAACAAACCTGAAAATTCTACAGGAGCAGAAAATCTTCCAAGTACAAGTCTTTTGCTGACTTGATGCCTTAGTATGTCCTTGTTTATCAACGTCTCACAAAAGACAGATAGAAAAGTGATACAGCCCTTAGAGAAGCTTATCAACTACCATTTGCAGCATGCTTCTTTTTCAAGTTCCGAAATTATGAGAAGTCTTACAAAAATCATATACAAAATACTGAATTAAAAAAATATTAGAAAGGTAGTAAAGTCATACAATCAACAACTAGGAAATTCTAGTTTTACAGTTACCTGTTCAAGCTTAATCCTATCTTTTTGTACTTCTTAATGGGAAATGGCAACTCAGCCACCTAAACAGCTCTCTTCTAAGACATAAAACATTTACTACAGTAATCCATCTAACACATGAGCTGTGAACAAGTCTGTGGGTTTTGTAGAAGCTTGCAAGGAGAGTGTCTTGAAGAATTTGTACTCTCTGTTACCCTAGTACTTGGCTGAGTCCATGCAACAATGGCAATTTTCACATTTAAGCAACATTAGACACATGTGGGTTTGTGCTTGAAGCAGTAACAGATTTAAAGATGCACTCTTAGCTACAATTGCTACCTGAGCATCCACAGCAGCTACAGACATATCCTGGACTTCAGGATTACAAAGCCATCCCACCAAGTGGGGGTTGTAGCACTACATACAGACAAAAGCAATTTCCTTGGGTTCTCCCATCTAACCTTTTTGAGCTACTGATTTTACCTACTCATGGAGAATAGTTTTGAGCATTAGACACCCAGCCTTTCTCATCCAAGAACAGATGTTCCCCCCAGCCTGTTTTTCAGACCACAGAGAGCAAAACATTTTTTCTTAAAATATGGCTACTACTAATAAGGCTAAAATGGCTTCTACTATAACAGGAGAAATGCAAGCAGATATTAACTGAATGTTTAGAGTAATTTCTCAGTTTAGTTAGTGCTCTTGTTAAAAAAAAAAGCTTTCAAATTATTATGCGGCTTTCTTTCAGTGGACATCAATAGCATCTCTTCTCTCATCTGAACAGGATCTTAAGTCAGTGGCAAGTCTGCTTCAGAAAAAATGTTGTTAAAGTGACTCATTCATATGAATATCAACTTCATAGAAAAATTAAACAAAAAGTAGCAATAAATTTCTGTAGCCATCAATGGTTTGAGTAACGGCCAATATGCAAGCAGATCTCCTGAATTTATTGTATATTTAACTGAACTGACTTTTCTGGCCTTGTTCATAGACTTTAATTAAAAACATGTTAAAATCTAATTCAGTTCTAGTTTCAGTTATAAGCTATAAAACTTAATCCAAGATACTGATTAAAACAACTTTGATTTAATTTTTACGTATCTCATCTAATGTGCAATGATTTAAAACTCTTTTACTACTATAAAGAAAGTAATTTTTATTCTGCAATATGTTCTGATCTTACAGATTGCATATTGGATGATTCACAATCTGGTGGCAAGCTGCAAAAATTGCTTTTAGTAAGGAATTGGTATCTAAACCAAACACTGCAAGAGTGTGAAATGTAACGAAGAATGTGATCAAGGATCTAATAAAAACTTTATTGACTAAAGATTTACTTCAAAGGTACAGGATAACATTTCTACTTTGAACCTGCTTCAATAGAATATGTCTGTCATTTTCAGATTCAGTTTATGACTCAAAATCACTATAGTGATTGTGATGTGGAGATAGTACATAGACATATGAAACACTTCATTTTAAATATTTAAAATACATAACCTATCAACTGAAGTTAGTTGGCAACTGGTTACAGTAGAGGAAAATTGGCAGGAGGAAAAATTTTATTTCAGAGAATTATATGGCATTCCAAAGACATAGTTCCAAAAAGTATGACAGAATACTCATCATCATTCTTTCCTTTCTCACTCTAATCATGTCATTTTCGAATGTTACGTCTTCTACAATCTCCAACCAAAGCTGGACAATGACTGTTAATGAAGTTTAACAACAAATCTAACAGCACAATTTATATCCTACCTCTTATTAATGGCAGCCCACGTCGCATTAATGTTATCTGTCATCAATTCTACTTTTCTGGTATCATCTGTTGAATAATCACGGAGCAGCTTAAGTGCCATGTCATTTGCCACATCTACATTTATTTGCCATTGTCGTATTTCTTTTGAAAATTGCTGAAGTAAAAAGAGAAAGAAAAAGAATAAACCTCAGATCACCATAAAATGATCGCACACATTGTATGATTATTAGAGAGGGAGATGAACAACTTATACCATCAATATAAAGAAAAAGGACTTCCTCCGATTTACTGATAACTAGGGTCAGAGTCTTTCTACATATTTAAATTCTTTCAGTCATAAGACCATAGGACTATTTCTAATCTCTGACAGGACCAAGCAACAAAATCCTAAATGCCAGATAAAACATGACAGCTCAAATTGATAAACACTGATTAGAATGTTGATTATTCTTTTCTGAGACACAAATAGATGGATGCGTTGTTATGCATTATGCAAACTATCATTATTTGTGATGTTGAATTACACTGAGATGGAAAATATAGTGAAATAATATGTTCTATCTAATTTTCTTTTTTATACTCTGAAATAATACTGAAATTTGGACAATTAATACCTGTGCTTTCACTTTTTCAAAATGTATTTTAGCAAATTGTTTATGTAATTAGTGCCATCTACTGGAACAGCACTAAATCTGCAATACAGCAAAATACTGGTAAACCTATCAATATCTTTATACTGTTAATTTATTCTTCTTAGCAGTAAAAAAGCTTTTTAAATCTTGGTCATTCTTTTTTTTCCCTTTCCTCTCCTCTTTCTTCTCTCCTCTTTTTCTTCTCCTCTCCTCCCCACCTGGGCCAGCTGTCTCACTACAAAAGCAAGACAGGAAATCCAGAACACTCATTCAGCCAGCAACCAGCTCCCATGCATCTTTCCTGTTAGTCTTTTTCTCAGAGCAAATTTCCATATAAAAGCACTGAATTTTTATATTTAATCCATAATGTGTAACAACAAAATGAAAGAGCAAAGATAATCAATGGTCTACTTGTACTTCTGTACTAGGCAAAGACTACAACTAGCCAAGCAAAGGGACAATGCAAGTAGGAAAAAATAGATTTGTAAACAGAAACAGTAAGTTGCATGCAAACATTAGAAGCTATTGACAAAAAACAAACAGTAAGGTTTGACTGTCTTTATTGTTGTGCTTTAATACACAAATCAGGAAATGTCTGTGAAGAAAAAATAGTTTTTTTCCTCTCATTCTCCCAAAGCAGTATTCCTTTTGAAATCTTGTTTTGACTCAGATACAGAATTCTCCACGCAAAGCTGAACTTAAATACATAATCGCTGATTAAAGAGTCTAAATACTAACTAAAAATAAATACATTTTGAATATTTTGTGCACTTATGTTTTCATCTCAGAAAGTCTGTAAGTTGATTTTGGTTAAGACTGGGACTGAAACGTACTTGATCTTTGAATAGAGTCCAGGTGGAGTTTTGGGGGGTTTTGATTTCCCCCCCAAACTCTTACCCGTTGAAAAGCTGCTTCAACATCTCTAGGTCCTCTCCATAATTTAAAACCGAAAACATGTATTTCCTCTCTTTCCTGCGTTATCCCTTCATGAGAGGGCAGATCACCCAACTACTGTGCAGCAGACAAACTCAGGTACTAAGACAGCAACCTGATTACCTGTTTTGAACAAGGGATCCTATTTCTACCAATTAAACATCAGGAGGAGGCTACTAACCGCCCCCTCCCGAAAACCATCTGAACATGTTATGGTTAAGCTCACTTAAGCTGAAGATGCCTAAACATTTTCTTAAAGTCATTCCCCTGTGTTAAGTATGTAGATGTAGTCAGGAGAGGTGATAGTTTTGTGGAAAACTACTACCATTCCTTTGGAGAGGATATAGGCAGGTGGTTGTTTTGGAAATAGGCTGCCAATTGAGCTCCTTTCCTGCCAGAGTTATATACAATAAATGTATAAATGATAATATTTACACAATTATAATAAAATATATAAAGCAATAAATAAATAAATTCTACAGTAATTATCATTTCAGTTTTGTAGATCCTTTATAGCAAGTATCTATTCTACATTTAGGTCTATCCATCTTTATTATACACCCTTTTTCTCTTTGTTTAAAATTATGCATGCATACAGCTACTTTTTTCCAGCCAAAGAATCACAGCAGACTGACTATTCACTGCATTACATAGAAAAGTTACCATAACATTTTGTCTGTATTGTAAATTAATGGCCTGTAAACCCTACTTTGAAAATAAGTTCTTTTTGCCCAGTCCCATGTGAATATAAACGACCTTATAAAACCTTCCAAACCCAGTTTTATAATAAAAATACAGAAAGATCCATTACAAGGCTATTTCCAAAAGTGTTGTTCTCACCATTAACTTCAACATTAATCCATTAACTTCCTGACATTACAACACTAGATCATCACTCAGGAAAGAAATGATGAATATAGAGAGCTTTGCCGACAGAAACAATTTGTATTTTCTACTTTATTGGAAACTGGTATGTAATTTTTCAAGAACTTTGAGGAAAGCATGCCTTGCTTCAACTTTGCTCTGTGTGCAGACACTGAGAACAAAGTGTTGTGGTAAATGTTTTAACTGTCTGTCCTACAGAGGCCCATTAACTCCTATCTTACATGACTATAATGAATATTTTAGAATTAAATTCCTGGCATTTTTTTTTTCTCTTTTCCCTTTTAAATTTTTAGGTCTCATGTATCTTTTAACTACTGAAGAACACGTTCGAATTTTTTTTAAAGGAAAATGCTTTATTACCTTAATTTCATTTTGACATTTTTTAAAGCTTTCTCTTTGTTTTGTCTGTGTCATCACTGGAATTTGCTGAGTTTATTAATGGGCTTAAAGAATTAAGGCTGTACACTTATCATGTTACTTAGGTATAAATTTATTTTTAATTTTTAATTAGAAGACACTAGTAGATGTTATTAGGAAGAAAGTCTGTGTAATTAAGGATCCTTGATTAAAAACAAGTAAGGAAATTAGAACTGGGCTTTCTTCTATCCCAGGATTGCCCAGTGGAACAAAATAAATGACACACAGAAGTTCAAATATAGCAATATGTATGTACAGCATCATCCAATTCTGAGCATGTAAATTCCCATACTGAGCAAATCTGGAAAATCAGGCTGTCTTTCTGTCCTTTTTCTGTATATCTATAGCATGTTTTATTTATATACTTAAAGAATTATAATTTTTTTAATCACAGAATTCTATTTCAGTGTCTGCATCATAGTAATAATATTAACTTAATTGTTAATTGTTTTACTAAAATCAAAGCAGTATGCTGTCAGCCCTGGAATAATAAAAATCCACAAAATGCTGAGACTCTACTTAATCCTATATTGGCACACAGGGAGTGGCAGTAGAGTACCTAGTAAGTTACCCCCCTGCATGAAGAAGGCAAAGGCAAGCAAGATAGCCTCAGTCTTATCCACAAATCCACGGCATAAAGTTCACCCCCCAGGCTATGTGGGTGGAAGGTTGCTTGGCCTCTTGAGCCCCAACAGAGCAGGGGATATAATAATAAGCTGCTATTTAATTTCCTATTTAGATGAATAAGAAATATGTGGTCAATGAAGGAAAGGAAGGAAACCTTGTCTCCATCCTTCCTCCCCTTCATTTTGGCCACCGCAGCTAAACTGGTACAGCGGGAGAAGAGATGCCTCACTAGCTCTTACCAAAACAAGGAGCCAAGGAGTGAACTGGCAATCCTAGCAGGTTTGTTTTCTTTTTAACGTAAGCTCGGTATCATATTAAGAAGATACTAGTTTTACACTAGCTTATGTTCAGATGACTTGGGGACAGAAAGGAGCTGAAGTGTGACTGTGTACTATTTATACACCTATAACCTTCAGCCTGCTGAGTTAACCATCTGCAGTCATCACTTAATAAACAATAACAAACAGGGCTTTAATGGATAAAGACTCTCATTGGCCAGAATGCCATATTCTGATTCTCTGTACCTAACCCCGGTACTTAGAATTTAGTTGTTGAATATCAAACTAAAAAAATAGAATGAAAAAATGCTTTAATCCTCAGCAAATTAGCTCTGAATTAACTTCAGATTTAAAGGAATGATATGTTTAATTATCAGCTATATGGTACTTGGTTACTTTTCTTTTAAGTGTCAGACACAAATGTGTCAAATTCTATTAAAAACATCATTGCCTAAATACAAGCCAGTTACAGATTTTTGTTTTATGCTGGCATTGTAAAAAAATAAATAATCAAAAGACTGGTATTGCTGAGCTTACCATTTACTCGTGTGTAAGGATGCACTAACAGAAAAACATTAACACAAGCACTGATTAGAAGTTCACTTAGAGCAGAGGGGAACTTTCGCATTGACTGAGCTGTCTTTAGGCAGACCTATAATGTTTAACAAAGAAATCAGAAGAACACTCGGTGACTACTTTCTCATACCAAGCTGTGTTGAGATACAAAGTTGACAAAATGAATATGTCTGAAGAATTTATTTAAGACTCACACTGACCTCTCTCTTT
>NW_008824196.1:1650841-1658664 GCF_000699105.1 Pygoscelis adeliae
GAAAAGAAATGACAGCTTTATTTTCATCAGTATAACAGCAAGCCAAAAGACAGCATACTTGCTTACTCTACATATTCAGGGGACAACATCAAAATATATGTGTTTGGCACAGAAGCTTGGAAAGCATTTATTTTGACGACTTGATGGATTGCTAGGTCCTTCAGTTTAGATAATACTATACAGAAGAAATATAAAGCTGTTAACCTCAAAAAAGATTTCCATTTTCCTTAGAATTCATGACCCCTTATCTCAAGCATGAACACAACAGCTGATGCTGTCACATCTGAGCAGCTTTCATGAGGGATTTGACACAATAGGAATTACTGGCAGACAAAGATAATTCTGCTAGGAAGGCTGGCACAAAAGAAAGAGAAAAAAAAAAAAAGAAGGAAAAAGGAAAAGAACCCACACACACATTCTCTAAGACAGAGGCAAATTTCTTCCAGACTTGTGGGAGAAAGGCTAGGCAAAACCAAACAAATGAAAGTAAACAACCCTGGAACAGTAGAGCTTGTTGATGTTCATATCATCACAAGGACACAACAAATTAAGATGGACCAGCTGTGACACTGAAATCGTAATTATAGACTAATGTCTGTAACTTGACGCAACACGTCACATTGAATCCAGACTGGGATGGGAATGGCTGAAGATACTGATAGCCCAAGCGCTTCATCTTTTTTAAAGGAGTGAAAAGAATCTACAGGTATCCTTTCAAAAACTCTGTTTATACATAGGGAGACATTCTATGAAGAAATATAGTAGTATACTTTCTCTATAACTTGGGGGATGGAGGAGAAGGGCATATTCTTATTTCTCTCCTTGGAGAATGTTGATCAAAAAACCCCATAATATTTTCAAAAAGCATACACTCTTAGATGAACCTCATCTAAACCTCATATATTCTTGTAAAAAAGTGGACATAGAATCTATTTCTAAAACTGTATTTTCAATTATTTTCCTAGTTAACTTTTTGTGTTTGAGACATAAGACACTCCAACACAATGACATAAGACTGTGTTTGCACAGAACTGTTCTTTTGTTAATTGAGTCTTTGCAGAGCTGGGACATTGACACTGTTGAAACCTTTTTTTCTTTTAAACCAAACACTGGGCAGAAGCCAGAACTCTATCTCTGCAGAAAGACAGTGACAAATGGGAGTCCTCTACGCTGAATGACAGTAGTATACGTAGTCTATAACTCTTTTCAATACATTAGTGAGTGATTGCCCTCGTTTACCATAATCCACCTTTCCCAAGCAATGACCCTTACGATATAATCTTAAATGAGAATACTTAACCACTTCTCAGCCCTAAAACAATGGATTAATGAACGCTCTTATGCTTCTTACAGACAAGAAAAAAAAAAACCCAACAATCCCCAAGCAAAAACCCCAACAGATTTTGTATCTACTTCTAAGCATCAGAAAGGCAATGACTAACTGATGGATGGAGATAGCTGAAGACCAATCATACAGTTATTCACATACTTTCTCAGGCGGCAAAACCGTTTGATGAGGACCTCACCCCACTATTCACAGCAGTTCATTACCATTCAGCTGTGCAAGTAAGACTGTTCTAAGTCTGCAAACTTTAACCAAACAGCCGAGTTGTAGGAGTTAAAAAAAAATAAATCTGGTGGGCAGGAGAGGAGAACGTATCAGAAAATATTTGTGTAACCACCCTCCCAAATAACTAAAATGTAACATTCCATTAATATGGAGGCAGGACTCACTTTAAGAGGCTGATCAACTGGTTGGTTTCAATCTTGTTTTTCCCCAACCAGAAAATGAGATATTATTAATCTGAAATAGCTGTTCTCAAAATTTATTCATGAAGACTGTCACCAAGTATGACTATTTCCATAACAAGAAACTTAAAAACTGATGCAACAGTTAGGGCATATTTGCATTGCTACTTGAGGTATAGCTCAGCTACATAGGTTAACTGAGGTACACATTTTAGCATCTAGAATGTGACGATATGTGTGCTGAAATCACAGGAGTAGCCATTTCAGGTTTTTTGCAGTTAATAACCCTGCGAAGGTTGAACCCAGTGAGATTATCTTGTGGCAAATCTAAAACGCTTGATTTTCAAAATATCGCCATATAGCTTATTATGGGTTTTTTTTCCCCTTGTCTTTTCTTAAATACTTCCAGACAACGTATAAAGCTTCAATATCAGTGCAGACAGACATACCAATACTACAGGATTTCCCAGTCTGCAGTACCAGTGCCTTAGCTGAGGCTGTTGTACAGAAAAGATGAGAATACCTACCTTGTGCTGAAAAGGTAGGTATTCTTCCTGCAACATCAGCCAGTTATTGGTTATGACTGGTAAGTTAAGACCAATTCATTCAAGGATTATGTGACACACATTTTAGACTTTGTAAGTTAATTTCTTTCTAACTTTTTCTGGGAAATAAGGGATAAAGAGGTTGTTCTTAATGTGCACTGTCCAATAGTTAGAGTACATTTTCTTTAACAATCTAATTAACTCAAGTGGAAATATTTTAATTGTCAATAGCGACCTTAAGCTCAGTGTTCTGCTTTTTCAGAGCTTCCACGGTGTAGGAAATTTCTTTCCACGACTCAAGCTTAGCTTTTGCTTGTTCAAGAACCTGCTCAGCTTCTTGTTTAGCTTCTAGCCACTGTGTTGAATCCTTTAACATCTCATGAAGCTGTTGTCTCCGGCTTTGGAGGTGTCCGTGCACTTCATCCCACTGGCTCTGTATCTTTTCAACTGGTGAAACACAAAGGAAAAACAAAAGCTGAGTCACTTAAAAGCTTTTTCTTTGTTTTTTTTTTTTAAGGGAGTAAAAACTAATATTTCTAGAAGTGACCATATTGGAGAGGTCTTGTACTTTTAAGCTGCAATTGCAACTAAGTTTAGTTTAACAAAGAAGAACAGATAAACTGTTCTGGGTCACACAGTATGACACTATGGTACACAGCATGTGTTTCAATGCATATGCAGCCAGAAATGACAGGTTCATGCCTCAAAAAGCATTATGAAACAGGATCACATTTGAGAAAAAGCATCACCAATAATCTTTCATTCTTACCAAACCAACACAAGGTTTAATATTTTCTGAAGAACAAGTCCTTTAGGGACTTCAGTAATATTAATTAAAGATTTATTTCAAGATATAATTAATAGCTATACTTTCTTATTTCATTAACGCGAATATTAGCAGACTGCAAAGGACTGCATTCTCATATGTTCATGTGAATTATAAAATAACAATTAGCTTTATCCACGATTTGAAAGAAATGTGATTCATGGGAACTTAATAATCACTAAAATCACTGATTTTAGCTGTGTGTTGGCTAGCATCCAGCATCAGACTCTTCCATAGTAGAATAAAAACATCAGGAGACTTAGTCGTCCAAGCAGTTGAAGTTTGACAGAAAAAGCCCCAAATCAAACCAAAAAACCAAAACTCCACAAACAATAAAATCTGTGCACTGCATGAAGAAATAGGCATTTTTTAATTTTTTTTTTTTAATTCCCTGAGGTTAGTCAGCACAAACTACATTCTCCATATTTTCTTGAAGACTGCCTCACTACATTGAAAATTCACAGGCCGCCTAGGGAGGGGAACAGAGATTCCTAGAGTACTCAGAAAGCAATTGAAATTATCATTGAGTGGTAGTTCCAACACTGCATCTCTCACTGCAGGGTTGATTCCAGACTGGTGCAGGCTAAAGACTAAAGGGGTGAGAAATGCTTCAGCAGGGAAAGGACACTTCTACTTATCAGTGCTCTTCCTTCTTCCAGAAGAAGGGATAAAGATCTTTCCATGGACTCAGCTGAGGTTTAGAGAAAGAGTGACTGTGAGTAAACACACATAGCAGCATGTTCAAGTCAAAGGAAATGCAAAAGGAACTGAAGAAACACAAAGCACGATCAGAGCAAAGCAAGGATAACCTAAGGCCCAAATACTTAAATTCAATCTGAACCAAACCTAACCCCTCATTTTAGAAAGCTGTACACAAAGGTCACAAAACAACTCATTTCTGTGCCCTATCTGGATGAGGATTTCTGATGTAAGCTTTAGGGTATACTTGAAACAACAAAGAGATTGTGGTCTACAGGAAGCGTGAATAACAGAAGTGTTCTTGAACTGTTCAAGTAAAATCTCTGCGCTACAGCTACAGCATGTGGTTTGTGCTGGAGATCTAGGGGACAAAGACTGCCCAAACACCTTCCACAGTGTTGTTGGCGTATGGGCAATAGCTGCCACCTATTTCTTGCAAATAACTACTCGAGCTCCTTCCCCCTTAGACTCCACAACATTGACTGTGTTATCTTTTGATTCCTGGCAACCTGGAGATTTTAGTACACAGCTGACAAAAGTATAATAGCTTATTTATGTCAGCTGTCCATGAAAAAAACTACAAAAATCCCACCTATTCTTGTTTTATTATAAGTTTCTTTGTTTGTTAGTGTGGGTTTTTTTCTTGGGGAGGGAGGTTGGAATTAAGAGATGAATGAAAACTCTCTTGCAGAACTGCTTCAGAAGAAAACTGGGTCTACAACTATATTAATTCTTCATAATAGCTGCTTTTAACAAGAAATGCTGATATTTCTTATCAACAAAAATCAAAAGATTTACAGATGAATCTTCCATAATGTCTAATGAGGTTTGTATCTCAGTAAAACGGTCCTTCCCTAGGGACTGTGCTTTTTTCAGGAAGGCTGAATTTTTCATCATATACCACAGTCCTGGGATTCCGTGATGAACAATTCTCCCACCCAAGAGGGGAATGAGGCTGCATAATGAAAGCTGTATTCAGGACATCTCGGGAGCCCATTTACACAAGTGACTGAATACACAAGCTCCGAATCTATGAAACACCTTTCCTCATGGAAATATTTGGGTTATCTCCCTCAAAAAGGGAAAAGAAAACCTTCTGACATGGACACTTAAAAAATAACATGCATAGTAGTTTTGCTTTATTACAGGTTGAAATTGAAGAGTTCAGGAAGTTACTAGGTAATCTGAACCAAAAAAAAAATTAAAATGTTGTTTTCTTGAACTGGTGAGTGACAAAACCCACTTAACAAAGTACTTCAGCTGAGGATAAACACACCATGACATCTATATAATTAATCTGGCCTTTCTGAGCTAGAATATACCAAACAGTGCAGTACTACATAAGGCAAAATAGGTAGAGATAATTTATTAGAGAGGCTTTTATAATTATTACATTATTTAGTTTAAGGTAACATAAAAATCCCTTAATTACTGCTAAGTTTACATCTTCTAAATGATGTTCTCATTTCAATGCGGACTATTGATTGGTTTTTGAATAACAAAAACCCCCAAGCCTCTAAAGTTTAAAATATGAGAATTCACTTCCAAAATGTACTGAAAACCACAGTGTCGATCAGTGTCTCATCAGGCTGTATTTTGCTCCTGTGGATACTCTTTAGTGGGATGTTTCCCACAGAAGGAAAGGTGAATATTACTTATAGATTTATGCCAAACAAAAAAGTTCAGAAAATCCAATTTGAGTGCATATTGTGTTAGAACTGATCCCAACAACCCACAAACCCCTCACCTGCAGCTAATGAGTTACTGATGCAAATGAGAAGGGTCAGAGAATTGCTATTAAATAATGTTGTTGGACAGTAGAAGACAATTTTTAAAGTATTCTGAACATCGTGGGGGTTTTGTGCAAAGGCGCTGGAACATATAAAAGGTTTTCTCTGACTGGGTACTAACAGGAATAGGTTTATGAAAATATTTAAGAGTGTTTTATAAGATAGCAATGAGGAATCTCAGTACAAAGTTTTTTCAGGCTAACACTGCCTATAGCCTTGGAAAAGTTATTTCTGCTGTCAGGACTTTATAAAATCCTTAAGGTTACAATGAACATATGGGACTCAGCAGAGGGAAAATGAATTTCTTCCAAAGTCCAATCACTCTTACCTGGAACCAGGAAGACAACCCTAGAAATAAGAAATAGAGTTCCAAAACCAGAAAAATAGAAGAATCAATGGCATGTGAAGCAATTGTTCCAGAAAAGGATTTGCCCAAGTTTAGGAGAACTAAAGAAAAAATTTGATCACTACTTCCTACCTTGAATTTAAGGCCTTCAATAAGTAATATTTAATAAATTAAAAAGATTATATAAAACAAAAACAGACAAAAAGCTATTGCAAAGATTACAAAATATCCTGAAACCTAAGCATGGACATTTAATATGGCTAAAAGAGTAAGCTTTGCCAGGAAAAAGTAATGTAATTGTCCTTACTGCACTCTGGATTATAATAGTGTATTACTGAGATCAGACTCTGATCTTTATCTTTTATACATCATTGCACCTACATACTGTGATGACTACACATTGAAAATACCTAGATAGACAGAACAAATGTGGCTCCATGTGCACTATTAATATCACTGAAGCACAGGAATTTTAAATAATTAGTAACAATGACAAAAGCTTTTTTCCCCCATAGTTCAGTAGTTTCTGAAGCACCTCAGTTTACATTGTTCATTACAGCTAAGTCCTGTGCCTTCTCCATTTCAAAGCCTAATCTCTTTTTTAGTGTGGCACTCCCCCTTTATATCCAATTTTCTTCCTCCCCCCCTAAATTTGGCAACAGCACAATATCTTTATTGTGAGAATCAGCATTCGAAATTATCTCAAGAGGATTCTTAATTATTCAGTATAGAATTTATTTACCAATCAATCTGCAAAAGTGCAATCTGGAAAAAAAGGACAATATTTTCTTTATAGACTTAAGGAAAAGGAAAAGAAATAATTTAAAATAATTTTAGCAATGCATGTGGTCATTAAGTAGTTTTATTTGAATATAAAAACACAAAAATATTTGACAATTAACAAATCTAAAATGAGTATCAGAAAGACAAAATACATACAACAGGTTATTTCTTGAAGTGAAACCCAAACCCCATCCATTTCCTAATCACAGTGCTCCAGGCAGAATCATAGAATCATAGAATCATTAAGGTTGGAAGAGACCTCCAAGATCATCGAGTCCAACCGTCAACCCAACCCACCATGCCCACTAAACCATGTCCCTAAGTGCCTCATCTACCCGTCTTTTAAATACTTCCAGGGATGGTGACTCAACCACTTCCCTGTGCAGCCTCTTCCAATGTTTAACCACTCTTCCAGTAAAGACATTTTTCCCCATGTCCAATCTAAACCTCCCCTGGCGCAACTTGAGGCCATTTCCTCTCATCCTTTCGCTTGTTACTTGGGAGAAGAGACCGACACCCACCTCGCTACAACCTCCTTTCAGGTAGTTGTAGAGAGCAATGAGGTCTCCCCTCAGCCTCCTTTTCTCCAGGCTAAACAACCCCAGCTCCCTCAGCCGCTCCTCATAAGGCTTGTTCTCCAGACCCCTCACCAGCCTCGTTGCCCTTCTCTGGACACGTTCCAACATCTCAACATCCTTCTTGTAGTGAGGGGCCCAAAACTGAACACAGTATTCGAGGTGCGGCCTCACCAGTGCCGAGTACAGGGGCACTATCACTTCCCTGCTCCTGCTGGCCACACTATTTCTGATACAGGCCAGGATGCCATTGGCCTTCTTGGCCGCCTGGGCACACTGCCGGCTCATGTTCATGTACTTCACTTACAGGAGTTTTGCGCTTGCTTACTGGAAAGTGTCCCAGCATGGCTCCAACCGCTCCCAGTTCAACATGGAACTCTCCCAAATGAATAATTTAGGGGCATGGTGAGATTCTAGGAGTATGTAATTTCAAGGTTGTTATTCAATTTCTTTTTTCCATCGCTACTATTCACTAGTTGTTCAATAGTGATTATATCACCAAGGTGGACA
>NW_008824196.1:1658704-1704836 GCF_000699105.1 Pygoscelis adeliae
CACAGATTTAGTAAGTTATTAGAAGCAATAACAAAGTCAAAAACTGCATTTAAAGCAGTCAAACACAGGATAACTGTTTTTCAATTTGGTTATCACTGATGTAGTACATTGAGGAAAGAACAATCTCAGTGAAGGAGACTGCTGGCTTAAGCTTCAGTTTTGTTTATTAACAAAAAAATTTATACTACTTTTTTCATACTCTATGTACAACAGAGAAACAACAAACAAAATTAAATCTCTTTTTTCTCTGTTAAGAGCTCATATCATTGATAAGACAAATATAACTCTCTTCACTGAGAGAGTTTACTCTCTGCTGTTTATAATATAAGAGCAGTGGAAACAACAGAAAGGGAGTCTGAGAAGAAGCTGTCAGTCACAGGAGAAATAATGCTCATGTTACTATAAGTTACATTTAGCCTATGCAAAGATGAAAAAAGTAATAATTCCATGCCTGTTTGATAAATCCATTGAATCCAGTACACACTCCAAAAAAAGTGAACAAGTAAATGAATAGCAACAGAATTTGCGAGGTAGGAAAACCTCCACTTTCCTTGTCCAACAAATTACCTAAACTGCACTCATTTTGCTCTGTAGGAGAGTGCTTTTCAAAAGCATTACTGTCAATACACTGACATTTTCCTATAAAAGTAATCTTTTCACTGTAGGTTCATAGATTTGAAGACTAGAGGGACTAATGCAATCTGACCTGCTGCAGAATATAACTGGAGAACAGCAGAATTATGGACAGTTATAATTCATGTTACCAAAAGAATCTACTGACGCACTGATATTCCTTAGCTGAAAAATTAAAATCGTTTTATATGCATCTTTGAGTGTTTCAATTTACTTATATTTTGCAACAATGATCATGATGAAAGACACATTGAGCTTGAAATCTAGCCAATTCTGAAATTACTTATGAATAGTTTCATATTTTTGTCATAATCTCTCGAATCTTAAGGGTCCCCGTCCCCATACCCCCCCACACACACTCACTTTGTAGCAATATGAAACACCCAATGCATTGAAAGAAAAAAGAGTAACCGAGATCTTCATTCTTAGGGTACTGAATAGCCTTTAAACACTACGGCTGTACAGAATAGCTGTTGCTGGTAAATAGAATGACAGCATAAAGAAGAAAACATTTTACATCCTCTGCCAATTGTAACAACTTCAGTTGTCGATGTTAAGTATAATAGGTTAAGAAATTGGTGGATGAGGTCATTGTACTGCATTCAGAAAATCTTGCTACAGAACTGTATGCAGCCCTGGTCTGAATGTGGTTTGCACAGTCACAGGACTGCAAGCACAACACTTCATATGACGTGTATGACAGTGCATGTACCAGCCAGCACTACAAGTAGAAGACAGCAAGACACGGTAGTATGCAGAGCTAAACTGAGTACCTGGAGATTGTAATACTAGAAAATGCTGAAAACATAAAAACTGTAGATTTTTGGGAGGGACAGGTTAAAAACAGCCCAAGGCCAACAATGTCATTGGTTGCCCTGGAAGTATACTACCACGGCTTCAGAGTTGTCAATATAAGATTTTTTTCAATGATATGCTATTCTGAATATTACTCCTACATCTCCCTAGAGTTTAAAAGTCCTTTACGAAGTTGTTTTCAAAGATAAGTACACGTTTTAAGCTCCCTTTTTGAATAGTCCATCAGGTTGGATTCATTTCTGTTGGAGTTGCAGCCCCATAATATACTTTTCTTTAAATGTTCTGGATAGCTAACTGTTATGTATTTCATCTTACTTCATATGCTTTTAACTAATCTATACATTTATCTATATAAAATTTAGTTTAGTTAAACTTTTGTGGCTGTATAGAACACTAGTTTTTCCAATTCTAAATATTTTAAGTGTATTTTACTAAACAGTGAACAGGTTTTCTGAAAGGCATGATGGAGAAACTAGAAAATACGGATTTAAACAGAAACATACCAAGTTACTGCACCTTTTTTACAATTTTCCCTTTCTTCCATTAAACAGTATAATTTCCCATATAATGGGGATAAACAAATTATGAGGAAAAAGAGATGTTTTTCATAGGGCTACCAGACCATTCTGAAGGTAGAACAATCATGCACCACATGCAAGGCTTTCTGATGCTTTCCAGTTTTAGCTCAGCTTTCTGTAAATCACGAGTGGAATCACAGCTAAAACATCATTTAAGCTTTGTCTTATCTTGTGGTTACCTTGTTTTTCATTATAGTATTGTTCTAAGCCAATAAACCTAAACTAACTTTTTTTTTCCCCCTAGCAAAAGGCTTCAGTTAAAGTTCTCCATTTGTCAATCATTTCTTGCTGAAAGTGCTCTATCTTCTTTTCTGCTGCCTTCCAGAACAGGAGGTGTCTGACCTGAGCCTTATTCTTCAAGGAGGAATCACTTTAATAGTCTATCATACAACATCCCTTGACAAAAGGAAGCCGGCTCTGTTCTTATGAACAATCGTGAATTTGTGAGAGACCGGTCTAGGGAGAACATTTGGATAGTAGATGCAGAGTCAAACAAGGATAAGTTTAAAACATTCCTTTTTTTAAATGCTGAAGGACTTAACAGGAACAGTTACAACATCTACCGAGTTGCTACCTGTAGGCTATCATTATGGAGAGGAGCTGGATAAGACAGAGTACACAGCAGAGAACAGTTGGAGCCAGCTTAGTCAGGTAGTAATTTCTGCTTCATCTGTCCTTCTTTATCTTCTCTTGTAAAGCAGTATTTCTCTTAACCTTTTTCAGAGGCTTATAAAAGTCATACTTCTTAAACAACGACCTTAGAAAGGTATGGCAACACTTTAACTAAATTTGGAAAAACACTAATATTGTATCATCTAAGACATTTTATGCATCTCTTAGATATGCAATGAGAGGATTTAGCCAATAAAGCCGAATTTAATGGTGGGGTGGCAACTTAGGAGATCTAGCTTAACGTGAAGTCTGTCACTTATGCCAGTAAGATGTCAGATGTGGCTTTTATGCACCATTAATCTATTAAGGTATTTATAGAAAGATTATTCCTTATCATACATGTATCATAACATGTAAATGACAGATTTTTAAAAAAAGCCTACGGCTTACAAAAAAATTAGGCAAAACAGAAAGTATGTACACAAATTAAGCTGCATATAAAAAAAGTGAATGAATAATACTTGGTAAGAAGGAAGGAACTGTAATCCTCTATACTATTGTGCAATATTCTAGTTTCTAAGAACAGATAAAAGGTATTACAAGGGAAAAAAAGGAAGAAGAAGATCTCAGGCCTTCAGCTGCCTTTCTGGGGTGATGAAGAGCAATGAAAATGTACCTGAAAGACCTATCAAGGCATGAAAGCTGTGGGAGGAAGAATGTTACCTTCCTTGGCTTCTCAGAGCCTAAGAAACATAGGCAATAAGGGACATTTCAACAGATGTAAATGTGTTTTTAAACAACACACACAGTCATAATCTCATTTTGTGGTTTGATAATTCTGGGGCGTAATTAATTTTCTAACTATTGCAACTCTATGATTTAATTTTGTTTTGTTTCACTAGAGTAAGCCTATTTTTCTTTTATCTAAAAATTACTTCCATATGATCAAACTAATGAAGGTCACTCTGTTGCTTTGGAAGTGTCAGATCAAACAGAATGAACTGAAAACTGTCAAGTGGTTTCCTCTAAGCATCAAGTGAATAATTCTTCAGCACTGTGAAGCATGCTTTATACCTTGCTATACGGAGTGGGAGTCAGAGACCAGACTAAGCTGGTAGCACATCTCAAGAAATCAGTTTCTTATAACAAGCAAAAAGCAACTTCCATGACTGAGCACTGAGAAGGGCATGCAAGAGCTTATTATTTGGAAAACAGGTCCTTCAGAAAGGATTCACTAGTTTGTCAACTTTTTATAAAAGTATTTATGTGCATATCATTTATCACCTCTCAGATGAAGTTTTCATGATCATTTTTTCACTAAATGAAAAAGGGAACAGATCATGTATGTATGATGTGGAAGAGCATTTGCCTTGCATTTTAAAATGTTATACAAACTGTAAAATTTTTATGTGAGAAATAAACACTTTTACCCTAAAGAGAAGTAAAATTCTTCAGGATTTAGTATGAAGCAGGTAACAAACCTAAGTGTAGTTTTGCTAGAAACTTACAGAAACAAATAAAAATATGTACATGCATATATGCACAAGTATTGTCTAGGAAGCTGGATAGACAGATTAGGGAAAAAACTTCTGATACCTCTCTATTGCCGCCAGAGCCTTAAGAAGTAGAGCAGGACATTTATGGAGAAATGGACTGCCACAGTCAGTCCCACTGCTCAGGCAGGATGCAGAGTCAGCAGTGATTCTTCCATGACCCCAGCAGCAAGATGCGTATGGACAAGCCACCAGAAGTTAATTAACTTATTTTTTTCTGCAGAGACTCACATAGTTGGATGATATAAAAAAATAACTTCTTCGTAACATTGTACTAACTGAAAAATCAGAGGGTTCCCTTGCTGGAATGATTTAATCATCTTTCAAAATGTTTGTTTTATTCAATTTCCTTTGTTGTATGTAGAAAATAGCTACTGCATTATTGAATTTAGTTACTTTCTTAAATATTCATCATATAATTATGAAGACTTACATTAGATTTAGAAATGGTATTTAGACTGATGGAAGGTACCCAAAATGAAGCCACAGGATTATGACTAATCTGATTAACTAGATGAGTGAATATGTAAGTAATCCAATCATTTAAGTTTTAAATTTACAGAAAAGTTTTCAAAGAACTTAAGAGGAAAAAATAATTAATTTCTGTCTTTTCTTAGGAATGTAATTATTAATTAGAAGTGACGAGGTATTTTAGTATTTATCTTTGCCCAAACGTCCGTTAATATTTTTTCTAGGATTTTCGTTACTTAAGCTCTTAGAGGGAAAATAATTTATAATTATGAATCTAATTTCTGTTCATGGATGATAGCATTTGTAATAATCAACCTATCCTACAAAATATTTAAGAAAACCTTTTTTCAGAAGAAATATGACTTGTCTGTGCCTGTACTTAAACAATGGGACATTAAACAAGTGAAATTATATTCTACTTTCTCTGAACATAAACAAGAATGCTATTAGCATTATTAAAGTACATCAGCTTTCATATACTAACGCTTTCATAGACTTCCATACTTACTGATGCAAAAACATAATGGTAGGTCTGGCATTTTAAGTCCCGAAATGTATGAAATTCATTACCTACTTAATGAAGCATACAGGCAATGAATTTCAGAATTCTTAGTATCACATAACTTTGTGTCGCCATCATACATTCATATTTACATCGTATATTTTTAATGTCATCAGCCTACTAACTCCTACTGAGTTCAGGCTGAGAGACTTGCTTTTCAAATATATCTGCATTTGTTAATCTGTACAGTGATTTGCTTTGGTTTTGATTTAATAAATCCAGCTCTAACTGTATGGGCAAGACTGTGGGAAATCTTAAGAGTACCAAAATACCTAGAAAATTAAAATGGACTTAGGAATTCTGCAAATGTGTGAATATCAGGCTCCAAGTTACTGAAGCAAAGTTTTGCATACTGTTTATATTTCTATTTTCTTCTTCAAGAATCAAAATAATTTCCTCAGGAGAACCTCCACTCCCCACAAAAACCATAAATCCAAAATTCAAAATTCAAAGACTGCAACTGGCTTTGATTCATTTTACAATGGATAAACAGCAAATCTCTTCCTTCTGTTATTTGACATTAAATATTATGTAAGCTGTCAGAATGACATCATCCAAAGGCTAAGCTTTTGTTTTCTATAACTCTCAAGGTCCAAATCCTTACCACTGTAATACTTATTAATTAAGCTGCATCAGCAAGGGTAAACTGGCACACTTTGTGCAACGGTCAGTAAGCAACACAGTGGTTCCCATTTGTTGGTCTTAACTCTGAGACCATCTGCTGGGCTACAGTTGCTCTCTACGGTATTCCATGACTGGGAATTATGAGCACAGACTATCGTGAATCTTTTGCTGTGCCTCTTCTGACAATGCAAAATCTGCACAGTGATTCGACTGCTGTACCTCCACGGCATGCACTTCTCACTGGAGGTCAGCTGGGAGATGACTCTAGAGCTCCATTCACTCACCTACACAAGTCACAGAAAGCAGAGTGCTGGCAGCAATAATGAGCTTAGCTCAGTGGATGAACTAAAAATAGCCACGCCTGCATCAGAAAAAAACAATGTGCTAAATCAAAACATCATAGCTCTATTTTTGCCTTTGAAAGCGAAGAAAACTTTCAAATGAGCAGGAATTGATTTCAAAGCAAAGAAGTAAAAGTGTTTCCTTTTTAAATATTTCTATATTTAACTTTAAGCATAAATTTCGGGCATTTTGTATCTGAACTGAGTTAACTTAATAAATGTTATTTCACAACAGAAATAGAAAACTGTGTAAATTTGCTTTATTTACAAATTACCAATTTCATAATCACAGAATCATTAAATGGTTTGGGTTGGAAGGGACCTTTAAAGATCACCTAGTCCCAACACCCCTGCCATGGGGACATCTTCCACTAGACCAGGTTGCTCTAAGCCCTGTCCAATCTGACCTTGAACACTTCCAGGGATGGGGCAGCCACAACTCCTCTGGGCAACCTGTTCCAGTGTCTCACCACCCTCAGCGTAAAGAGTTTCTTCCCTATATCTAATCTAAACCTACCCTCTTGCAGTTTAAAACCGTTACTCCTTGTCCTGTCACTACAGGCCTTGGTAAAAAGTCTCTCTTTGTCTTTCCTATAAGCCCCCTTTCTATATTGAGAGGCTGCAATGAGGTCTCCCCAGAGCCTTCTCTTCTCCAGGCTGAACAACCCCAACTCTCTTAGCCCTCATGGCCCTCCTCTGGACCCACTTTAACAGGTCCATGTCTTTCTTGTACTGGGGACCTCAGAGCTTGATGCAGTACTCAATAATGCAGTGAAATATCAGATATACAGCTTCCTCCATGATATTTTTTCAGGGACAGCTGACTAGAAATTCCAGCACAAACAGAAGCTTATAGACTCAAAAGAAAGTAATATTTACACAACAGATTATGTATTGTTTTGGTGACTTGGGTAAAATAGTTACTTCTCTTACAATAATCTTCCTGAGAGGAGAAAAGCATCAGATATCACGAGACTGTAAATTAAAAACTGTATTTCTGGCCAAGACAAAACCAAACTTATTTTTTTAGATTTACAATTACAGTCTTTTAGAAAAATTACATTAATATTGAACTAAGTATTTCCAAAGGTGAGTTAATTCCTTGGGGCTTTTGCTTCTACTTCAGATGACATTTCCACGTCTTACACTCCATTCTGTCTTCCCTCTCACATTTGTACCTATATTTTCTACATACTCCAGAAGATGCTATCAGTCTGATACTGGTTAATCCATACTTTTTATGCAGAGAAAGACAATCAAGGTGCAGCCCCACCAGTGCCGAGTACAGGGGCACGATCACTTCCCTACTCCTGCTGGCCACACCATTTCTGATACAGGCCAGGATGCCATTGGCCTTCTTGGCCACCTGGGCACACTGCCGGCTCCTGTTCAGCCGGCTGTCGACCAGCACCCCCAGGTCCTTTTCCGCCAGGCAGCTTTCCAGCCACTCTTCCCCAAGCCTGTAGCGCTGCATGGGGTTGTTGTGACCCAAGTGCAGGACCCGGCACTTGGCCTTGTTGAACCTCATACAGTTGGCCTCGGCCCATCGATCCAGCCTGTCCAGGTCCCTCTGCAGAGCCTTCCTACCCTCGAGCAGATCAACATTCCCACCCAACTTGGTGTCATCTGCAAACTTACTGAGGGTGCACTCGATCCCCTCATCCAGGTCATTGATAAAGATATTGAACAAGACCGGCCCCAAAACTGAGCCCTGGGGAACACCGCTCGTGACCGGCCGCCAACTGGATTGAACTCCATTCACCACAACTCTCTGGGCCCGGCCGTCCAGCCAGTTTTTGACCCAGCGCAGAGTACACCTGTCTAAGCCGTGAGCCGCCAGCTTCTCTAGGAGCATGCTGTGGGAGACGGTGTCAAAGGCCTTACTGAAGCCCAGGTAGACCACATCCACAGCCTTTCCCTCATCCACTAGGCGGGTCACCTGGCCATAGAAGGAGATCAGGTTGGTCAAGCAGGACCTGCCTCTCATGAACCCGTGCTGGCTGGGCCTGATGCCCTGGTTGTCCCGCACATGCTTTGTGCGGGAGATCCTCTGCTTCTTGTGGAGCCTCCATCTGCTGCCTTTGCCTCAGGGATGGTAGGATGTGGCTCCACCAATCTATCTACCTCCCTTCCTTTCAGAAGAACTGTTTCTGCTGACATTTCTAAAACATTCAGATATTTTGAGCATTCTCTGTGTAGCTATACTGCTCCACTTTTTTTTTTTTTTCAACTAAACATTTATCAGAAAATGAAGGGCCTATCATAAAAATCCTGGTGCTTTAACTGTTAAAGGAGCACAGCTCTGCAAGCATAGGAGCATGTAAGAAAAAAAGTAACATTGTTTTTCCTATTTTTAATTTACAGGACTAGTTCTCAAGGTCACATGAACTGGGTCCCAAGCTAAGGAGCCTGGCATATATTTGTTTCTTAATAACTAAATAGATATATAAACAACAAACAACATACCATATGTGTCATCTTAGTCCAATATTTTAGCTGACTAATAAAAAAAATATATATATATAATGTGCAATTGCACCAATCTTGAGAAAAGGAAAGACACAATAACTTGCCTTTTACTGTGTTTTTGGTTTGAGAAGCGGTTGGGTTTGTTTTGGGGTGTTTTGTTCTGTTTTGTTTTTTTTGATCAGACATCTGTGCTTCTTTGTTCATGTTCTCTTTGGTACTCCAACACAGATCATAACATTCATGAGACTCATGAGACACTAAATGGACTAAACTTAATCAACTTCAGACAAATCAATACACTGCAAAGTCACTATTCTGATATGGCTGAAACTCAGCAAATTTTGAACCTAACACACTACATAGG
The DNA here is from genome assembly GCF_000699105.1 of Pygoscelis adeliae. Lineage (NCBI taxonomy): Eukaryota > Metazoa > Chordata > Aves > Sphenisciformes > Spheniscidae > Pygoscelis > Pygoscelis adeliae. The sequence goes on from NW_008824196.1 coordinate 1,667,728, forward strand.
TTTAGACTGGACATTAGGAAGCATTTCTTTACCAAGAGGGTGGTCAAACCCTGGAACAGCCTTCCTGGAGAGGTGGTCAATGCCCCATGCCTCTCAGTGTTTAAGAGGCATTTGGACAATGCCCTTAATAACATGCTTGAACTTTTGGTCAGCCCTGAAGTGGTCAGGCAGTTGGACTAAATGATCCTTGTAGGTCCCTTCCAGCTGAGCTAGTCTATAAAATTTAATTCTATTCTATTCTATTCTATTCTATTCTATTCTATTCTATTCTATTCTATTCTATATTTTACTACAGAGCTTAACATCCTGCTTGCAGGAAAACACTAAAACGGAGCAAAGAAAAGGTACCTATGAACAGCTTAAACCATTATTGTTGCCATCCTAATATAATGTTGCAGTGAAGAAAGCCAAGTATCAAAAGCGCAAAAATTCAGAGAGAGTAATAATAATGGAAATGTAATGAGTATTCTGCAAAATTATTATATCTCTTCATCTGGAATACTGCACTCATTTCTACACTTAAGAAGATAAAGCAGTCATAAACACAGTCTGACAATTCCAGGAAAAACTTCCATGGCATAGGTGTTTACTGTACGCAGGCTCCCATCCAATTAAAATGTAATGAAATAAAACATTTTTAAAATGTTCTGTTTCAGGTTCTAAGTTCCACCAAGCCCAGATGCCACCACTTTTTCACCCTACACCAGACTGTTCAACATCTACTCTCCTTTGCTGTTACTCAGCTAAGTGTTGTCCAGATCACTCTCTGATGGGTCACTGTCTCACCTATCATGCAATAGGCCTGCTGACAAAAAAGATGAAATACCAGCAGCTAATCTCCAGAATTTTTATGCTATTTCCCCTTCCCTCCCTTTTTGGCACGATAAAGGCTGACACAATCCTTGGAGCATTGCTATCCACTAAACACAGATTGAAGGCCTCAGAGCCACCATTTTCATATGCTTATGGTTCTGAAAACAGTAATAAAATTAAATTTGAATTATCTACAGTATTTCATAAGTCACCATAATGATGATTTGGTATACATAACAAAATAAAACCACCAGCTGGTGCAACCACCCACCAAAGTCTTCGGATCTCTCTCACACAGGCTAAGCCGATATTTACTCTGGTTGGACTTGCAAAGGAGCTTTGGGGCTGTGCAAAACACTCTTTTTGTTATTGGTTTATTCCCAACTCAAGCAAAACTAAAACCATGATAAATTTATATTGAGGATAGCCAAAGTAAAATCCATAGGCCAAACGTACTCCAGGGTGCTTAACTAGATTGTCTGAGAAGAACTGCAGGTTCCAATACATGTTCTTTGTGTATTGCATTCATTTTAGAAAAAGAGATGGGACACAATGTACACCAAAATCTGCATTTGCCTGATATCACTGATTATGTGGTATCTAAATTTAGCTTGTAATCTCTGCAGAGCAGGACCTTTGTTTCCTGTTTGCTCTGTAATTACTACAGAAAATTATGGTCTGGAATAAATGAATATATACTGTTCTGACAGTTTTTAAAATAACTGTGGACATTAAATGTTGCCCATCAAACTCTGGATGAAATGTCAGTGGACGAATAATTTGATCACATTTTGAAAACTCAATTTCTGAACAATTCCTTTTTTGTTATTTCCATTTATTTTCATTTTGACTAATTTGTTGCAACACAGCTAGCATAGCTCTTCTGTTCGTATCATCATGGATAAAAATAAAATGGATTTTTTTTACTGTTTACATGTTTGCTTCTAGTCACATTTACAATGTTCTGTGCAAGCTACTATTTCTAACACAGTACTACCTTGAAACACTGGCCAAACCAGCAAAGACTTAGGTTTGTCATATTCAAACAAAACAGGTCAAAAAACCTAGTCTTCTGAACACATATGGCAGACAAAGGCTGGGAGATAAGATCTATTATCGCACCTTATCTAGGTAAAGAACTGAATATAGGAAATTAAAAGACACTTCTGGAATTACAAAGAAAGTCTGTAGCAGATCTGGAAATTAAATCAAGATCATCCTCACCTCTGATGATACAAGAAGTTTGCTCTTACTGTATTTTCATTGATCCCTAAAGGCAAAAAAAAAAAAATTCATATGCTATCACACAACTGACCTTAGGCATAAGGAGTAAGTCAGTGCTTAGTGTTTGGCAGGGGGCTTCACCTAGGAAGAAACATGAAGAATGGCAAGTATTCCTCAGATGCAATCATATATTTGCAAGGAAGGAATTAAAATATCCTGCTTTCTTTGTTGTGGTAGCCCGCCTTAGCAGTAGGCTGCCTCAGTCTTTGCAAGCATTCTCTCTCTACTTTCCATCACGTGTATGAGGGTTTCTCTTGATATCCTGGAATTTTTTGTTACCCTTATCTTGCCTCTTCTTTCACCGATTAAAATTACAGATGCAACTAAAATAATCCCTAGTCCAAGTGTTTATATTAGCATTTGGGTGCCAAGTCTTTTTCCAGCTAAATGAAAACCTGATTACTCGTTCCCCTATTTAGTCTCCAAGGAAGGTGGTCAGCATTTCCATCACTTTTAAAGCAATTTGTGACTTCTCACTTACAAAAGTCACCCTGTGGGTAGCTATCAGAGAACAACACCTTCACTGCTGATGGCAGCGTCCCTCTCGGTCCTCTCCGAGATGTTTCTGGCGTGCGGCGCTGGAAGCACGGGCAGTGTTTCCAAGCAGAAAGCCACCAGGCAGAGGCACAGATCTGCTCTGTTTCTGCTGCTGCAAGCTGCTGGGGGTTTATTAAACTTAAGAATTCAGAGATATCTCAAATGGTATCTGAGAAGCTGATAAGTTCAAGTCTAAGAGAAGAAGTTAACGTGTAAAAATAAATGCTATTATTGGGTGCTTTTTTCCCCCCCAGATCTCACACATTAAACCCAGAAAAGTAATGGTGCCCTTTCTATAAAAAGCCGTAAAAACACCAACAACACTTTTGGTCTGTGCAACCATCTCTAAATCTGATACAGTATTCCTGCATTACCTAGGCTACAGAGAGCGCCCTGGTCTGAGCTACGACAGCAATTTTTACATGACAGGTACTAGAAAGGGGAGGTAAGCAGGAGGGCATAGCCAGAGTGGAAGATGAGTGCAATGACATGGTGCAAAGAGAACAAGGGAAGAAGCAAGACAGAAATGAGTTGAACTGATTACATAAACCAGCATTTTCCATATGGGGACAGAGAGAGAACGGGAAATGGAGGAAGTACAGGAAGGCAGATGAAAATACACCTCTAAGAGTCCAAGTGATTTTCAGGAAACATCCTGTGAGCTCTGCTTGTGCTGCACGCTGCCTGGGAGCCTGGAAGCCGCCTGACCCCCTGCCTCAGCTTGGGCAGCATGGCAGCACCAGCAGCACACCCCTGGCTGCCTCTGTGGGGCAGCGGGGCCAGCCGGGGCCTGCGAGGAACCCAGCTGGGAGGAGGCCATGAACCACCCTGTGCCGGTCACAGCCAGTTCCAGCCAGCCCCGAGACCTGCAGGGGTGGCTGGCCCCCACCAGAGCTCCCACCAGAGAGAGGAGCCAGTGGCGCCTCTGCCCAAACAAGTTGCAGACAAGGTGGCAGCAGGCAGGGGCAGGAGGCACAGTGGGAGGCCAGCAAGGAAACATGAAAGGGGAGAGGTGAACGTGAAGAGAGGTGTTTGGAGAAACAAAATGGAGGAGCCACATGGAAGGGGATAGTGCTGGGGACACAGCTGGAGGCGCACACTTGGAAGAGACACTCGCACCATGTCTGAGAAGGGACCTGTGAGGAACTGCAGCTGAGTAAGAAGGCAGCAGCAGAGATAGAAACCATGGCGCACTGATCCCTGCCTCCTGTGCCACCTGTCACCGTGCCAAAGGGACAGGGGGGACGAAGCACAACGTGTAGCAAAAACAAGGGGAGTTGAGACTAGGAAGCTGTGAGGGGAAGTGTGGGACTGAAGCTAAGCCTGAGGAAAGATGTTTCCTTAGCTCTTCTGTTGTTTATGTCTCCTTTGTTTCTCAATATCTGAATCAGTAATTTACCAGACCCATCTAAGCCCTGTCTAGAGTCCACGCTGGGGAGACAGCCAGGTGCACACCAGTTCTTGTGTATAGATTGGAATGACATGTAATGTCATCTAACAAACAGGTCTTAGTCCCTGAGAAATATAAAGATTTCTACTAGAGGATACGTTCCCTGTTTTCACCAGTGTACCTCCACAGTGCACCATTGTGTCGAGACCTACAGCCTTGCTCTGGTACAGCCCTGCATCAGGACGCTCATATGCCCCCTGATTTTGTGTCCTGAGATCGTTATGTGCTAGTGGAGGGCTCCGCGCCTGCCGTCCCAAGCAAACTCCCCAGCCAACGGCCTAGACAGCTTTTAGTCTCAGAGGTAGCTCAGGTGTCTTTTCATAATGCTGCATTGCATCTTTTAAACATTTTTCATATTTGTAAATATGAAAGGTTAGGTTTTCAGTGTTTTTCTAGGTTATTAAATCGCCTGTAAAATACAAAGAACTAAGTACAATCATGTAGATGCAACAAGTATGTGTAACTGTGAAAAAACTGATGAAATGGTTTTGATACAGATGGCAGCAGATGTCCAACAGCACAGTTCCTGGTAACTTCTGTACATCAAAGTTTTTCCACCAGATAAAACATCTATGTAAATCTCATGATTCCCAAAAGTCCTAGCTGCTCATTAAATTCTGTCATTGTGCCCAAATCTAAAAGCAAATGCAAAATCCAAATTACTTTCTAATCAATTACTGACATCTATTATGACAGAAGATATTCAGATATGTGATAACATCAAGTCAAGTAATAAAGAATTTCAGCATTGCAATGTCAATGTTCACAAAGAGAACGGCAAAAAGTAAACCCAAATAAGCAATCCCACTAAACAATAAAAAGATCACTAAAATCCAGGCAATTTAATATTATAAAACAAGTAATTTCTTGATGTTTGTATAAACTGACTGAACTTCAACATTTAAAAGTTCCATTAAAATTAAATTATTAATTAAAATATGAAAACTCTACATAAAGAGAGTGAAAAGAAGGAAGATAATGAGGCTTTTCTGGGTAAATGGGTGCTTTTGTTAAAAATGGAGCTTTCTAATTCCCTTAAAGAAAAAAGGGAATGCATCCAAACCATATGATCAATACTTTTGAGACTTTCAGACTTCAAACATATGGACTAGTACTAGCATTCAGCAAGAAATAGAAATCCCCTATCTGAAAGAAAAAAGAAAATAATTTTCCATGACCTTGAGCAACTACACACTCGCAGATTTTAAGGTTAGACAGTAACTCTATTGATTGCGCAAGTGGACCTTGTATAAACACAGTGATGAAATTCCATCAGTAGATAGGTAATTTAAATTGCTTATAAAAAATGTCTTTAACTTTGAAAAATAATTCTTAAAGTGTAGAATGTTAATACAGTTATAAATAATAGGCAGGTTTTGTCCCTTTTTTTCACTTTTGGAGATTGATCATTTTGGATATTTACTTGCCCATGGAGATGGGCCACAAGTATGGTATAAGTGATACAAATATTTTTAATGGCTAATTATTAACACTACTACTTTTAACATAGAAAACTGAATCTTGCCAGTATCACTCAAAGAGAAAAACAATTCCTTTCTGATTATCTGGCCACTACACAAGTCAATGGAACATTCGTCTACCACTGACAAGATATAAGTCAAAACTCTTCAGCATTTATTATTTTCAGATTTTAAAGCATTTTATACAAATGTTAATTAACATTTGTAAAATGAGATTGAATTCAATTTTGAAATCCAAGGTAATTAAAAACAGACTTTTTGCTGTAACACTGTAACTAGGAAGTCTCACATGAGATACTATTAAATATGTTGAAAACTCTAAAATAACTCAGTGCTTGCTTTCCTGAAGAACTACCAATTCTTGGCAGTTTTAGTCAGTTAAATGTTTCAAAAAATTATGTTAAACTTCTCCAATTGCTTAAGATATGAAAGAAAGACTTCGTATCCTGAGAAGTACTTTCAATTTACTTCACATCTGCATACTATTGAATTCTTTATTCTTCAGAAGGACATGATACTAACAATTTCTGAGACAAGAGTAAATTAGTAGGACCTGCAATCTCATCCTGTGTGGCAGTTCCTTACCTTCCCTTTACATTTTGCTTATAACACTTTTACAAATAAATTTGCTTCTTTCTGAAGCTACTGAGACACTGGTCTTGTTAACCTAAAAAGAGAAAGCTCCTCCAAATTGATATATGCATGCAGATTTCTATAAGCGTTAAAGATTTTCACAAAGACATTAAGAACAAATGCAGGTAATTACATAAAACCAGTCTGTTAAAATATGCTCTGCTTGAGCATAAAAGACGGAAAAGATGCCCCTAACAACACTATGAATAGGACTTCTCTTAGTAGGAGAGCAGACAACAGTACTTGGGGAAAGGAATTGCCTGCTGACAGCCTGTAAACAAGACTTTCTGTCATTTCTTGTCTGCTCATGGTTCTGGGCAACAGTTACTTTCATCTAATTAATGACTGGGTAGGTTGAAGTTTGGGGGGGCCGAAGTTTTACATGCTTTGGCCCTTTTACTAAAATCACCTTTATCACCTCAGTCTTCAAACAATTTAAGAACAGCGGAGTAAATTGCAGAATATTAAATTAAACTTACTTTGTGGTCATATTTTCCTGATGAGAGATTTGGTCAACAATTCTGCTCTCCTAGCTTTTTTGGAGGGTAGATGACAAAATTTTACTAACACGATTTGGGCAAAATTAAGTGCCTCTATCCAACACAGCAATCCAGAGTGCCTATTCTCCAACACAGACTGATTTCTAGGAACATAAAACTTAGGAGAACATTCCTATCTATTTAGAAGTATCTGCTCTAGAACTAGCCAGATATGTTCCACCTGAATTACCACACAACACAAAGTTTAGTAATTATCTAACTCTCTTCACAGGCTTGACAAGGTAAGTGAGCTCTGAGCAAGCCTAACACAGCCACCAGCTCTGATATCACCTAATACACATAGCAGCTCTGGGCCTATCAAAAAAGCCATGCCACTTTTACTCAAGAATATAACCAAAAATGGAGGAAGGTCACCTTGTAGTCTCACATCCTTTTTCGGAGCACTACAACACCTGAAGTAGACGGTTTAGATCTTGCCCTTTGCCCACTGAGCCATATACTTCTAGTATATATAGCCTGAGAAATGATATATAACTGTAATTCCCCGATCACTCAGACATTTCTGGGGCATGTTATTTCCCGTTCTTCAAGGACAACTCTCCCAGTGTTCCAAAATGACTTTCAAATGAGGTACTCTTCTCAGTAACACGCTATCCCTTTCAAAGCTATAGTTTTATCTTGTTACGGACGTTTCTTTAACAACAAATGGTTTCTCCCTTCCTTCATTTCCATGGCATAGATTTCTCATAGGAAAAACAAGGTTTCTGCTGTAAAGAAGTACATCAGGATGATTAATAAACTTTGCATCTTTATAATATAGGAAAGCTATTACTCAGGTTCTTGAGAAGTTCTTGAAATACGTGGAATCCAGAGAATGGAATACTGGGGTTTATTCAATAATTCAGCTTAAAAATATCAACAAGATAATTGGGCAAACTGTATACAAGTACAGTTTTCTCTTACGCTTTTCTTTTACAGTCTTGGTAACTAAGAGTTTTACTACTGGATGACAAATTCCAGATTGTATGAAATTGTTTTTTCAAGTGGTAAACTTTATTTGTATTCAATAGCTCTAAGAGAAAACCACATGGATGGCAGTACAATGGAGATGGCTACTTTTTTAAGATGTCGAGAACAACAGTACAGCTGTAATTCACTGTGGAGTTTCCATACATTTTGTTGTGAAAGTGATGACAAGTTGATGATTTTGCCATAAAACTGTCGAATACAGCAAACTATTCAATAAAGGCATTTTTATGGAGTGGCACAGGGACACTCAGACTCTTTTCAGATTAGTTCAAGCGTAGCTCTCCTAACAACCAATTATAACACATAGCTTTTCTTTTTTAAAAACAAACAAACAAACAAACAAACAAAAAACAAACCACAAAACCAAAATAACTCTTCTGAAGACATCCTCTATAAATTATTCATACATTTGTGGACTTGGTTTTAAAAACTGCCAAATAAAATTTCAAAAGGAATCATTTGGTCCCAATGTGTAATTCTTGATCAAAACAGTCTTCATTGAAATGCTTGTATTTATTGCTCTTATTTATGTATTTAATGTAATAGAACTTAATTAACCTCTCAAGTGATATTTTGAGAGTTCACTACATTTCACACAATTGCTGAAGAAAGATGTGTGTTACTTTGGCTTCTTATAATCTTGAAAGGGAGATTCTTTGGTCAGGAAGAGATTATTCCTTTACAGAGTTCTATAAATATTCATTTTCATCCCTCCTCTATCACTTACACAGCCAGAAACCGCATTACAAAATTGGGATGTAAATTACTAGCAAAGTAAAACCACAGAAAGCCTATTCACTGTTATCTTTTGCATGTGTGTGAACACAACAGTAGGAAGGCCTGCTATTTAAAGTTTCTTACATGCCCAGGATCTAGCAAGATCTAACATAGCCTTTGTAATTACTTTGGTATTTCTGATTCCAAGACTGTAAATTTGGTTTTATTATCTCTCAGTCTATTTCTATATTGACTTGTTACCGGCTTTATGTATTCTATACATAGGAACTGATGGAAAATAAAAGGAATTTTCAAAGTTTAATTACTTTATTATATTCAGAGTTGCTTATAAACTCATTCAATTTAAAGAAACAACATTTTCATCAGCAATAAAGCAAAGTGTTTTGGATCTGTGATGCATTATGTAGAGAAAAACGTTTTTGTACAGCATATGGTTCTGTTAGAATAGAATGGTTTATTGAGGGCTTTAAAAGAGCAGAGAGGTATCTTGCTTTTTCCCACAATTTTTCCTCAAGACTAAATGTAACTATTATTCTTATGTATTCTTTAATGTATAAGTTGTAAACAAACTATGATTTACATTGAATAAACAGAGATTTGAGCATAACATTATGTAAACATAACACAACCTTTACTTTATAGAGTCAAGTACTTTTTACGTAGTATAGCTCCTGCAATTTCACACAGCTCATGAAGTAAGGGTGGGGAAAAAAGGTTCAAAGGACATAATTCAATTGTATGAGCTTATCTGTAATTTCTGGTTTTATTTCCTAAAGAAAGACTAAACCTACACAATACTATGACAATTCTGTTGAAAAATAATCTCATGGTCATTGACCTTTTGCAGTTCTTCATACAGATTCTCTAATAAATGTCTTTTGATTTGTTTGATTTTGTATAAAATGTTTACCTTGTTTGTTTTTATAAATACTTTCAAAGGCAATAATGGCTTCTAAATATAGTTCAAAGATAGACCTTAACGAGCATAATATACATATTTCTGCAAGCAGAATGACTTGAGAGTTACCAATGTTAGCACAGAAGCCAGAACCTTCGGGGTTTTAATTCCAGTTGATGGCACACTGACCCATCCTGTGACCAAGAATGCAGTTATCTTGTACAGTAGCTATGAGTCTCATTTAGTGTTTATAATATACCTGTTCAGTGATATTGGCCAGATGATTATGTTGGGTTTTTTTACTAGCACCTTAACAGCAAAAGGCAATGAACAGCATATTCATACAAATTAGCTCATCTTCTCAGCTTTTTACTTTTCTAAGTGTGAGATCCCATGCTTCAGCCCGGGAAGAGGTCGTGCACTAAATATAGTTGAGTCTATCAGCTCCTACGTGACAGACCAGCGCAGCGCAGCACAGCCCTGCACTCCCTTTCTTTCATGATGGGATCCGATGCACTTGGCACCTGATAGTGTGACATTACAGAAGGCTGCATGTGTGACATTACAGCTGCTGCAGAGGAGCATGAATGGCACAGTGCTGATGCTCAGGTCATGAAACTGGATAGATGTGAGTTAGTACTCATAACTGCTAAGACATAACCATGGTAACCTATTTGTATTCATGAAGAGGGGAAAAAACACAGGAAGAGGGAAACAGTCTGCGGGTAAGGTAGTCAGGGAGGACTTGCAGCAGGACTCTGGTGCAAGGTCCAAGTATAACGGAGGGGACGCCCTCTAGGGCTGTGGGGAACGTGCAGGCCTTAGCAACTGGAGCAGGTTCACCACTCCAAGGTTCAGCTCTGGCTGCGAGCAAGATTCCCAAGGATGGACTTGGGGACAACACACTGGGTGCAGTGGACTAGGCTCAGTATGTGCTGGACTGCAAGGCAAAACAACTGCACTAGGTGGGAGCACTGTACAGCACGGCGGGCTTCAGAGGAGCTGTGTTAGAGAGCACACAGTTAGAGAGCACCCCAGCTGTGCTGGGGATGAGGAGAGTCTTCCTATGTTCAGGACAGCATAGCACTGTGAAGAGGTGGGAGCAGTGAACTACCCCCACGGTAGCTGCAGCAAGAACAAGTGGATCCTGTCTATACAGCTATTTAGCAGGCCTAATTCAAACCAAACAGGTTTGAACAAACTCCATCTTCTTCATACAACATACAGCAGAAAAAAAAAATCATACAATTAAAAATATAAAAATTACTATTGTTATTTTAAAGAAGTACTTAGGTGACAGTATGCCACATTTGGCATATATTCAGAAAAACCTTATGTATCACATTCTAAAGTCCTAGCATTTCTTTTCCCCTAGATATATCATGATCTCCTTAAAATTCAAAAGTAATAAATACCTCCTGAATAGTGTTTAGCACTGCCTACAGTTATACAAATATAAATTAAGCATGAAAAAATCCTCATGACTCTAGTTTGCTGCCTCAGAAGACTGGATCAAAAATGGCCCTGATCATACTTTAGCTCCCTCTATTACAGAAACGCGGACCCTGTATATTTCTGACAATAAATATTTTGTTTACTTTAAAATTATTTCATTAGCAACAACAGGATGATGTTAGAAGATGCTATGCTACAGCAAGACATACTTGAAAGAACATAAAGGAACATGACCTGTATCTACTGTATCATAAGCTGCACTTATGTAGTCAAGGATATTGACAGTTTCAGCATAGAAAATTAATTGCTAAATCACAGCAAAAATGAATCTTGTATACTTTAAGTTCAAAACCAGCTAATCATTTTGGGAATTCTTATAGATAAAAACTAAAAAATCAGCATGTAAAATATATTCACCACACTGCTAGCCACAGATGCAAGCTTTAATATAGTTGGGTTACCACATACTCATTCATGATTTACAGTCTGATAGCTTGCTTGCTTTTTTTTTGCTGTATGAGAAAGAAGCATTTAATCTATCTTAGATGGCAATTTCACTTAAAGTGAAGTGCATTTTTCCAACAGAACAAAATTTAGTCATGCATACAATTCACATGAGGGCATATAGGAATTATGTTTGCATTTCATGTAAAGTCTACAATTCTTATCTTCAGAAGACTTGTCTCAGAATTAAAAATTAAAACATCCTAGAAAATACTGATGGGAGTACTACATATGTTGGCTTTGAATAAGCGCTGTAAAGTTAAGGTATATGTACACACTGCATCTGAATTCAACTGAGTATGTGATTCTAAAATTAATTTGCATGTCAAACATAAACAGGTACTTATGTAATATCTAAACGCTATCCATTTCTTCTCAAATTTCAAATAAGACAAATATAGCTTCTCTCTCTCTCAGTAATATGTTTCAAGGCCAGGAAGAGAATAGCAGTTTAACAATGTTATTTCACATAGGATATAGTCTAAATAGTATCTGTATCTGCTACTAACAACAATGCAGTCCAAACATGCAATGTGATTTTGACATATTATGGAAAGTATTTACCTGATGGAATAAAAAGAAAGAGGTAATATGTGTGTGTGTGTGTGTGTGTGTGTGTGTGTATTAATTATGGGGGTAGAGAAGTTTAGCCTATGTATAGACCTTCACAGTCATCAGTTTCAGGGAGCAATCCCTGGTCTCCAGGCCAAGATGTACAGAACGGTTTGCATCCACCTAAAGTGAATTGGCTGTGCCCACATGCAAAGCATTTGGCCTGGGTCTTCTCTAAGCTCCACAGGGGATCTCTAGGACCATAAGAAATTCATTTTTTGTATTTTTTAGTCCTGAGTACTCAAAATAATAACAGTCCACCACAGAGGGCTGCTTTTATAGCACGACCTTGAGACTGTGTTTCATCCTATAGTGAAGGGCATAAGGACGTGCAAGCATCCAAGGGTGACAAGACTACATCTTCTATAGACTTCTAAAACTTAATCTACTAATTTTTCCACCTTAGATACAGCTAGTTGGTTAATTCTGGAAAGGGAAACCAGAACTAAAGAACTAATACAGACTAATACAGGGCATCATCAGACTTGTGCGTCAACTGAGGGGAGACGAAAAAAGAGGCTGCAGCTGTACTACGGAGGATGGAATTGAAATCTTCTTACAAGCCTGTGGCTATACTCTGTGAATTCTTTCTTTTTCCTCCTTGTTTAAGAATAAATGTATTTCATTACCTATAGCGATCACATTCTATATTTTCTACAATGTGCTTCCACTATGAAGACAAGCAATATGAAATTAAGGTGAAAAATTTGACGTATATGATCACTGACTTTCACTTCCATTTCTTCTATATGCAATTTGGAAAATCTGTGTGGGAACTGTCTCCTGATGGAACTCTCCTTCTCATGGTAAATGCATAAATTATCTCAAAAATGCTATGCTTATCAGGTGTTACAACATTTTCCATATTTGCTGAAACATCATATGATAGCAGAATCACCACTTACTGCGGTCAGTAATTATTGTTCTGGCCTCTTGATTGCTCGTCTTGTTTTTTAGATTTTGTGCTGCAGTTATTAGTTCATCCAGTTGGGGACGTCTTTGCTCCAGATCCTGTAGTATTGCCTAGTTGCACAGAAATACAAAAATAAAACAAAGAAAAAAGCATGTAGAGCTGTTGAGAAGACCATGTATAGGGACTTTTTTTGTGCCGCCTTGATTTAAAGCAGAAATATTGTTTGCTGTTTCAAATAATATGAAGAATTTGATCTAGACTTTCCAAATATTGTTGTTATTCTTAACATAAAAATACCAAGTATAACTTGTAATAGTTATTTTAAAAGAACCTGTGAAACTAGATATAAAATGACAGTCATTCTTCATTTTTTAACTCATCAAATTATGCAAGGGTAAGCTATTTTCTTCTATAAAGCTATAGAAGGATACTATTCTTCTATATGCACTTAGATTTTACAGTGTATTTTAAAAAAGATACATTCTTACCAGATTAGGCAGGATTTTCCTAATAACTCATGCAGTCTAGTTAATAATGTTTGTTTCTTTATATTTTAAGACTGTTTAATTACTATCTATTGGTTTAAAGCCAGTGTAAGACTGTTAATGTTGCTTTTTCTGTCCTGACACCTTATCTAGCAGAAAAGTAATTAACACTCACATTAATTTATATGTTAGTCAAGGAGATACATAAAGCCCAGGCAATCTGACTAGAAAGTAAGAAGTGGATCTAGAGTTTCTCATAGGGAAAAAGATGGGCTTCAGAATAATGACTTCTGGTCTTTCAGAGGTAATAAAAACTAAAATACAATAGCTTTAGATATAATGAAAAGGAGAACTCAAGGAAAGTAAGGCATATAAGAATTATGCATATATTAGTTTAATTTATTTTGAAGGATTAGGAAAGAGCAAACAAGGAATCAGTTCAACAGTTTCCCAGATAAGAAGCATCCAAGCATGTATTTAAAAGACATTGACCAAATCTAGGAACTTCAAGTCCCTATCATGTAGCTTCCAGAAAAGATGCTCATTAGATTTCCCAGTCTTAGGAGTTGGCAGTAGCAATATTTATTACCAAATTATGAACAGATGACTTTTTTCTGTCCACAATTTTGAGCCACCAGAACAGAACAGTATGCTGTCAGATAGCTAGTAGGTATAGTACATCAGCTATCGAGCTGACAACAAAGGTCAGTGGAGGATTTTTGTTTTTCAGGCTTTTTATGTGGACAGTGGTTAGACAATCTGTTAGCATGCTCACCTGGCTGTTGACTACGTGTCTTAAGTATTTTATTGTCTTAAAAGTCTCTCCCCCCCTTAAAATGTTTTTATTCTAAATAATCATACTTTATTTTAACAAGCTGTTATTCACTGACTGTACTGGATGGAAAAGACCTGCGGAGTCTGATCTTAAATTTGGCCCTCCAACCTGAGATTAGAGTTACACAATTTCACCAAGTTGAAGGTGACAGGTAAAGGCCTAATACCATTTTCTGTTCAATGAGATTAACAAAAGTGAACGAGAATATAACTTCCAGTAACTACAGCATGTATCACCAAAAGCAGGCTAAAAGCTCCACATAGTTTCATTTTTGTTCAGCTACAAACTCTTTAGAAAGCAGGTAATTTTCAAGATACACAGCTAGCTACACCCTGTGAAATTCTTGCCTCTAACTTCTGTATCAGAAGTTCTTTGAACATCGATTATAACTGGCTTTCTAAACTCATACCCAAAAGTTTCGACGGTATTTTTTCACTTGTATACTGATTGGATTGCATACAGAGACACGCAGTTAAAGCAGCAGCTTGCATAATTAAGCGAAGAACAAATTTCTCATTAGAAGTCTCTCCTTAGTGAAAGCACTCAAGGAAAAGAAATAAAATCTACTGATGCAGTTACTACCTCTAGATATCTACTTGCCTTCAAAACTCCATTTTCTAGCAAGACAAGTTAATGAGTGACATGAATTTTACAATAGAAAAAGCAGTCCCATTGCAGCCGATCAACACCTGCATTATACATATTGCCAAAATGGACTGTGCAGAAGGAACATTAAAACACGTACAACATGCTCAGATAATTGTGTGTAATATTTCCCTTTCTCTCTCTTTCCCCTACCTAGAAACAGTTTAGAAGAGGAAAAGCAAATGAAGTAATTCTAAGGTCTTACACCAACAGTGACTCTAAACCGTTCCCTAAAGTGTCCTAAACGTAACTTTTATATTTGATATACTGAATAGGAGAATGATTTATCCGATCCAGCCTGAGTCTCCAACCAGACATTAAATGCTAGGTTTGTTCCACAGAAGAAAGCTTCTGCTATACAAAATCTAGTAAGAAACATAGCGATAGGTAAGGACTGCTCAGTAAGGATTTGCAGAATGGAACTGACGTATGCCTAAGTGCTGTACAGAATGATTTACCCACAAGACCCATCTGCAGTTCCTGAACTGGACACTCAGGAAAACTAGCAATGCCTCTTTAAAGTGAGTCTCGCTAGCTCTGGTGTTTCCTCGGGGACACAACAATCTCGTCCCTATACAGACTGTGAGGACATCCTTCCCTCTGCCATTTAATGTGAATAAAATTGCTTTCTGCCGGAT
Source organism: Pygoscelis adeliae (assembly GCF_000699105.1). NCBI lineage: Eukaryota > Metazoa > Chordata > Aves > Sphenisciformes > Spheniscidae > Pygoscelis > Pygoscelis adeliae. The sequence continues at coordinate 1,683,178 of NW_008824196.1, forward strand.
GTACTAACATGTATTTTTGAAAGGTCAGGAAGGACATCTTGAAACCCTTATACTGTGAACAGATTCTTGGACCTGTCAGGAGACAATAATGTGCAATTATAGAACAGATGGGTTTTTTTCTTAGTCTTAGAAAGGTAACCACTCAGAATAAGGAAAAAACAATGTTCCTCAAATTAATATAGTCTTTCTTTGATTTAATACAGAGTGTCGGAGAAACTTACCCAAACAATGTTATTTTTTATTTGGTGAAATTGTATAAATTAAAATTGTTGTAAAATTGTTACAGTGTTTATTGGTACAATTTTACCACTTGGTACAATCTTAAAAGACAATAAATATATGTTCCACAGGGAACCTACATTGTACATACACATACAAACCCTGATGGAAACGTGGATAAAAGTAGCTAGTAAAACACATCATTCCTGAGCCTTCCTTTCTTCCCGTACCATGAAAGTAAACAGCAGCACTTGAGCTCCACTTAAAGTATTATCAAATTCAGAAAACTATTCTGTGACTGGATAAACTAATCAAACAAATTGATTTTGTGAGTAACAAAAATACAAATAATTATTCTAGGAAGATAAGTGATTTGATGAATACATATTAAAAGACCACTAAATATGATTTTGGAAAAAAAAATGAATAGTTTTAAAGTATTAGCTGAAATTATCTAAAACAAACAAATAAACAAAAAACCCCAAAACCCAAACCAAAATCAGAAGCAATTCATATATGGAGATACTTTTTAAAACTTTTACAAATTCAGCCAAATATTTAACATTGTAAAACTGGATCCTCAACAGAAAACTAAGTGGAAACTGTCAGAAGATGTTACAACAACAACCAGAAGAAAAAATCCTTAATAATCGCACCCTGGTTGAGGCACAGCAGATGCAACAGACCAGATGCCTCTGATTCGGAATGTCAGCACACTGAAACAAACGTGCTATGTAAAAATGGGTAATACAGAAATAAAAGTATTATGAAAGGATTTTCAAAATAAATTAAACAGAAATCTACCTAGTCCCCATCAGGTCACAAAAAGCACAGGTACAAAGACTTAGGGAGTCAGCTACACTAAAAGGATTTTTTTTTTTAATAAAGACTTGTGTTCTTGTGCATATAATTTCCCTTTACTCTCATTTACCTAGTGCTCTGTAAAGCTACAATAATGTATTCTGCAAAATATTACAGACCACATTTTAATCAAGAAATTTGTGTTTAATAATAAATGTAGTTCAACATGAGTAGGTCAACAATGAAGAAGGACCATTGACATCCATGGCTGTACAAATACATCTTTAAACCCCAAAAGAGCTTTTCTTTTTCTTCCATATATCTAGGAGTGCCAACATAATAATGCTTGGTGACAGCACAGTAATGGAAAGATGAGATTCAGTCATCAAACCTGCCTACAGTTTGTTAGAAAGTGATGCTATTCACTTTTAACAATCTTTCCACATTTGTGGACAGCAGCTGCTCAAAAGAAAAATCCAATTTTCAGGTTCCTAACTTTTATGATTTCTTTACACAAAATGGGGGTTGAGATATGGAACAAATTGTTTAAGTCAGCAACTGAAATAACTTGTATAAAAATTGCTAAAAAGTAAACTGAAAAACTGAAACAGGTGAAGTGTGACAAATTCTTGGTGGGACTGCAAGATTTGAGACTGAGAATTAAAATATTCTCTAGCTTTATAACGTACAGCATGCTACAGCCTGCATACTTGTCACTCTAGCCATGTGTGTAGTAGTTTATATAGGATAAGATTTCTATATCTTATATATTTATATATATATAAAGAAATATATATCTCTCTTTATATAGGATAAGATTTGTATATCTTATATAAACTTATATAAGCTTATATAAGTTTATATAAGTTTATATAAGTTTATATAAGATAGGATCTTTAAAATCTATCCAAGCTTTTTTCCTTTTTTCCTGACTTTATGGCAAGCATTCTTAAACTGGAATATCTGAATTCCATGATGGTACCAAGTCTTAACATTCAACTAATCATTTACTAGTGCTGATTATGGGTGTTTGCTCTTTAATATCAGAAGCCACTTCTCTCACACCAAAGCCAGGGCATTTCATCTCCCATTGCTGAACTTCAAACATGTAAATGTGAGTTAAGGTTGCTGTTCTGCAGCATTATATATGATTGTGCCTCAGTCTGTATGCTTCTTCAAAAAGGCTCTGCGTCTAATTTGTAACCATTTTACCTTCCTAAGTGGAAAAACATCTCTGAAAAAAAAGAAGTTAAAATGCCATAAAAAAAATGAAATATTATTGGGTAAAATAGGTCCCACAATTCCTTTACAGTGTTTAACTGAGGAGTCCTCTGTAGTAGTAATGACTACCATGTCCTCACAATTTTTCTGTGTATTTACATGCTACCAGTCAAATACAGTTTGCTATCTATTTTATACTACTTTTTACTAGGTAAGAACGCTAGCAGTGAGTGATCCAAAAAATGATGTTTGGTCAAAAAGGAGATTTAGAGAAGACCTTGCATATTAAGAGCAAACTGGAAGCACCATTTTGTCATAAACAACCCATGGCTGAAGACTAAAACTTCCCAGCTGTTTGGGATGGTTTATTTTGGCCCACCCCCAACCTTGTTTAATGAAATGAACCAGTGGGCCACAAAAGCACAACTGAATTATTAATATGGGAATGTAAGAGAGAAGGAACATATAGTTTTCTTCTTATGAACCTATTCACTCCTCCAAACTCACCATGTTATTCTTAGAAAAAGCATAATTCCATTAAACAGTTGTTGAGGAAATGATTTTCTCATCTTTTGAAAAACTTTAGACTCTAAACCTTAAATTTAAACAAAAAATTAAGCAATTTCTTCCTGAGCAAAATGTATAGCCGTGACAACTTTTACTTAAAACAACTGAGTTTCTTAAGGCTGGTTGGTTCTCTAAATATAATGTGTTATATACATACCTAGAAAGAGAGAAAGCTTTGGAAAAAAGCTTGCTAACAATTTCAGAAAATGCATATATGCAACACCTACAATTCATCTGCATAATAAAATTGGCTTTGTTAAGTTATTCCTCCCAAGCACAATTTGAATTTGTTTTCTTGTCACTAAGCAGGAAGGGAATATGAGAGAAAATGATCATTTACATACTCTCTACATTTAAACATAAAATTATGAAATAATGAAAGTAATATAATGCAGTGGAGTTTTCTTTTTAAAACAACTTTTGTTTTGGCTATTAGCTGTTTTGTGTTTTCCCTCCAAAGCACATATAATTTTAGGAAAATAAGAAGGTCTAGAGTTACTATTTAGCAGTGTTGCTAGCTGATTGGTACCTGTCAGTGATATCAAAACATTAACAGACTGGACACTATGATTTGATTTTGCCTGAGTGATTTATGCAGCCTAAGTTTTCATAAGCACATATTTTCATGCCCACTTAGGGCCCACTCAAGAACTGCCTAAGTAGCTCTCATCACTGTCTTGGCGAATACATCAGCTCCATCAGCGATGCTGTGGAAAAGCCACCAGTGACAGCTTATCAGGTCTCTCACTAGATGCATGAAAAAGCATCATAGAACTTTTTGTATGTTTTTTGTGGCGGTCACTCAACAAATTATGTTGGTGGCATTGGAAATGTCTGAGGACTGTTCCTGTACAGCTTATGAATTCTGGTTCATACTAGGAAGTTATGACAGCGAAAAGTGCAACATGCTGTTGATGTACACTAACCAAACCAAGCAGAATGGGGAGTACTTAATTTGAATCTCCACGCTTTGACCAACAATGTAAGGTGATGGTGATGGCTGGAGCTGGGATAACTCTCACCCTCTCTCTTCTTCTGCTCCCCATTTGTCTATAGAAAAGGACTTTGGGAGCAGGTATTGCAAGGTCTCTAAGGAAAGGTGACTGAACTGTAGAAGAGAATAAAAGCTTAAAAATCTGAGTTCACAGGGAAATCAACTATACTGCTCCAGAACTGCAGGAGGCAGATACCCTTCTACTTATCCACAAATGGGGTAGTCAGCAAGGAAAAGTACGTGCAGCACAGATCAGAGTCACAAGAAGGTACAAGAATTAGACTTCCTGAGAGGCTAAAAGTCAGCCAAGGCCCACTGAGATGTTTTTTACCATCCTCATAGACCACCAAATTAGGTACCGACACTAGGAGAAAGGTGGCACACACACAGGTTGCAAGACAAAGGTAATACGATTTGAAGCAGGTCCAGGAAGGCAGGATGTGCCCTAGCCTTAGAAATAAAAAGGTGGAAGCAAACAAAAGTTCAGCCTGCAACTGAAAAGATTTTCAGACTAGGAAAATAGGCTGCAGAGATGTAAGGATGCAATGCACTAGATCTCTTGTAGAGGGATCTCCAATTAATGCACGTTAAGAGGCAAGCTACCCAGATGTGAAGTTAAATAAGGCTAAATTTGGATATGTGATATGAACTAATAATGCTGTAGACATTTCACGCTCATTTAAAATATGCATACCAACCATTACTTGTTGTCAACAATAAAAAAGAAAGAGAAAAAATCTGTCACAAGGGGATCAGTTTATACCAACTCAAGATAAAGGAAGTGACCAAAGGAGCTCCATGAGACAAGAAAAGCCTTATCTTGCTAAAATTGGACTTTCTGAACCCACTCCTTTTCAGGAGAAAAATAATATATAAAGAAGGGCAAAGATTTCCAAATTCTTTGCAAAGTTTGTCTGTGTGTTTAGTGGCATTTACAATGGCATGTTTTTGCTGAGCTAACCTGTAACTCAGTACCTCCCCTTTATGCTGGTATCCCAGAAAAGATGTGTTTAAGATACAGAAAGTATGCAAGTTGTCCACATGGTCCAAGGAACCTGCAATATCACAAGGAGTTGCAAGAATGCTATACTAAAAATAAGCACCTAGAAAATGACGCCATCTACTATGGGACCTTACACTAAAATACATGGAGTGAGGCAGGACAGTAGCAGAGGTGGTTGAATTTCCAACTTTTCCTGGATAATTGGTAAACAAAAATCCAGAGTCTTCAGGAATGTGAAGTAGTTTGGGAAGCTTAGCTACTGTGTGCTAAATAAGATCCCCAGATATTTTTTGACAGACTGTGTCATTCTTACAATAATGCGTAGTAACATGTTCAAAATTGATGAACACTGGCAACTATCTCAGACACCATCTATGGGAAAACAAGCACTGAACAGAGCGACACTACATGGGAAGCACGCTGTCTACACTGTTTTGCACATATGGTGCATATCCAGGCAGAGGGTCAAACCATCAGCAGCTTGATCATTCTAACTGAGATGTCTTGATCGACTGCACCGGAGTCCATCCTGTGGACAGGATGGAGAGAAGATGTAGAGGAGACTAGGAAAAGATTACAGCTTAACATGGTTTGTGAATGAATCGCTCTCAGATAAAAGGAATTAGCGCTATTATACTCATTGCCAGAAAAAAAGGAACAAAGCTAAAGATATGTCTGTAACAAGTGGAACAACATTTAAAGATTTGGGTGTTTGGCTGTAAGGAGATCCATTCACCTAGAGGAACATGGTGATAAATCACTTGTAAGAACTCAAGACTGAAACAGGATTACACCTCTAACAGCAAATCTGAGTATATGTGAACTGTGTATAAAATTACAGCCTTTTGCCCCCACACAACGCGGCTGTTCAATAATACTTTTGTTTGCAATAAAGTATGAGCATCTAAACAATCAGGCAAAACTATTCCAGGGTATCTTATGTCCTTTCAGACAATCACACTAAATAACTTAATGGATGGGAACGAGTGTTAGGAGCTAGAGAGCGTCCCCAGTTTCTATACTAGTTGGCAGAACCAAAGTCTCTCAGCACATAGCTACCATTTGTGGAATGTGAATTTGCAAAATTTACAATTTTATTTCTCCTATATAACTAATGATTTTCAGATTAACGAATTTTCCACTGCACTTACAGATGCGTATTACCAAGAAATCTGAGGACAGCTGTTCTGTTTCTCAAAGCTGCAGCTTTATGTTTTTCTTTACTGTTTTTTTGGATGATGGTGGTAGTGAACTTCTTTTATCTGAGACTGATCCAGTGAAAAATGTACTTGTCAATGCACTTAAAAGCAAAGTTATAGGTTCTTTACCTTATCACATTTTTGAACAGAAGATATGTTCACCTTGCATAAAACAGTATGGAGTAGACATAATATTATATTATGAATATAAGCAAAATAAACAGGTATTTTGAGCTATCTTTTTTTTAAATTTAAGAAAATAACTAACATATTTTCATGGAGAAGGAAAGCTAACAGCTTGACTAAAGATGCTCCCCAAATTATCCAATTTTATAGGGAAAAGATTAGCCTGAATCAATTTTATGCTCTGAAAAAAGCACAGAATGACTTCCTCAGTTTCTGCTAGAGCCTCTGGAAATCTTTGATTACTTTTACTGGAAGTTTTCTCCAGTAATAGCAAGTGGATAACAATTAAGAAGAATAAAATGGATTGGCACAGCATCATTTGCCAGATAAGTTTTTCTTTAGTACCTTATGACACTAGATATTTTTCTCAAGGATAAGGTAAAATGAAGAAAGAGGATTTCATCTGGTTTGTTGGGGTTTGCTTTTGAAAAAGAAAACAAAAGCTGTTACATCACTTGTTTCTTACAGTGAACTTAATATTATTTAGCTCTGTGAATGTGTGTGTTTGTGTGTGGGGGGAAGGTGTTTCTTATTTGCCATGTCTGATAAGAAATGTTGGAATAACTCTGGAATAACTTTAGTCCAAATCTAGTAACTTGGATCCTTATCTTTATTCATATCTCATTATCATTCTGAAAGATGAGAACCATACAAAGTAACAAGCCTAGTTTTGGTACCTAAACCTAAACCAGAAAGGTTTTACTCCTAGAGCTATACTTCTGCCTTTCTTTTTTGTTGTGCTTGTTTGTTTGTTTCTTTTACTTCTAGTTTTTATTCCCCCATATTTCTGTAACTATGTACTTAATTAAGGCCAACAATAACACAGAAGGTAAAGGTAGAAACCTGAAACATTCTGATGTTGTTCATATTTCATTACCAGTGAATGAAGGAAGGAAATGTATATAATCTGGATATTGCAAGTCCAGGAAAAATATTTCATTAAAAAGACTTTTGTCTTCAATAATCTCCACACAGCGGTGTACTGTAAAAATGGGTTACTGAAAGTTTGGACTGGGCAAGACTTACCTTTATAACTAATTTCAGAGGGGAAATCTTAAGTTCTCAATTTCCAGCAGGAGTTAGTAAATTATTAATACCATCTTGTCTTGGTAGTGTCACAGAGACACCAGTCTTTTGAAAATACCATATTTAACACTCAAAAACTATAATTTGCCCTTCATGATGTAAGAAGCTATGGGGTAGGTGTAAGTGCTGCACACTTGAGCATCACTACATGTAGCTAAAGTAGGAGCTGTAGCTGAGTTAGGTCCCCCAGTTATTTTGTAGTGTGAAAAGTGGGTGGAGAGTAAATGCCTCAGGAGGGAACTCAGCCACGCGTAGGCTGTGTGGAAAGATGCCTAGCCACTGCGTGACTAGCAAAAATACACAAGCACTCCTTGTCTTGTCACAGGTGATGGGTTTCCTGGTGACAAGGGCCGCGTCCTTGCTTTCTCTTTCCTACCCCGGGACTCCTCAGCTCTTTTCTGAGCAATGGTGCCAATTCAACAGAAGAGGCACAGACTAACACCGACCAGAACAGCCTGGTGTAAGGGACATTTCTGAAAAGTGGGAGATAAGAAAGACACTGAAAGCAGGTGACTCGCTGCCTGGATGGATGCCTTATCCACTAGAAATTGTACAAAGGAAAAGAAAAAGGCAGCGGCTCTTCCTCCTGCGTTTCCAGTGAATACCCTTTCAATATGCTGATGGAGAACACCTGGCAGATTAAAGCACATATTCATGGGAGGCAGGTGAAGGAGGGCTTACTCTGAAGATGGGTACTGGATTTTAATTTTCTGCAGAGCAGGTTGAAAGAGTTTCTATTCACAGGCAAAAGCCAAACCACAGGAGCACAGCAAACGGCACCACTGTAGAGCTGAGCACCAGCAGAGCTGGGCAGGGATGTCAAGGCTGGGAGACAGGCACCTACGTTATGCAATTATGCCTCGTTTTAGACTTTTCTGTCATTTTATGGTGCCATCCCTTGGTCAATACAGCTTGCTACAGAGGGTAAATTTGCTCATGCTAAGGGCCACTGAAGACAGTTTTCTGATAATACAGTAATTATTAATTACGGAAACAACAGTGTTGAAAAAGTATATTGGCTGGAAATTGAAGACAGCAAAGTTCAAACAGAAAAGATGTAAATTCTTAGTAGTAAGTCAATTTAAAAATCAGAACAGATGACTAAAGAATATAAGAGATTCTTAATCAATAGAATTGTGTAAATTCAGATCACGACTTTTTTTTTTTTAACAGATAGTCAGACGCAACTTTGAAGAGCAGGAAGAGGAATCCCTATGTAAAATCCCATGGATTATGGTTTCATAAACGGTATATCAATCCTTTCTGACCTTGCAATCTATGAATCTGTGAGAAATTAAAAATACATTTTGAATTGAATTTCAACTCATATATAATGCCAGCTTATCTGAGATGAATTTTCAACACCTGTTTCCTCAAAGCAGCATCAGTCCTACTTGGTTCCCCTCCCCTCACACAGATATAATGTAATTTAAATATATTTAATCAATTTCTGACTGAGAGCAGTGTTTAAGCACAAAGTTAAGCATAAAACTGGAGCTATTTCTTGTTTAGACCAGGGTAACTCTTACTACGAACAGTTAATGTATTTAATCCGTAACCATTGCTTGAGGCAGAAGGTGCAGACATTGATTAGTAGCTTGCTAAGGAGCCACACAATTCTACTTCAGTGGAAGAAAAATTAGCATTTTTCGTTTTCAGAAAATACATGTTTTTTATCTGAATGACAGTTTCAGAAATATATCTGATATAAATAAAAAAGAAAGAATCACTGGTAAAGTCGAATGATGCTACTATAATAAGGCAGGAACTAGTAATTTGCTTTATATGTGTATTTATGTATACATACACACAGCTATATATAAGTATATATAGATATTGATACTGATTTTGCAGTAGGCCTTCGCAATAACAAAGATGGAACCCAAGGAAAATAAATTTCAAAATTAATGGCCTTCCTCTGATTTCTGTTCTGTAACTGAAGAGTTACTGCAGCCTGAGGGGCAATGAGCTCGAGCATGACAGTCTGGTTGAAACAGAGGAGGAGGATTTCTTGGGATACTATTACAACCCAATTATGAATATAATAAATGTTCCTGGCAAAATGAAAATAACCTTAGAATAAACTTTACCATTAAAAGTCAAAATGAAAGTATCCTTCTCGATATTACCTTTGTAAAGTAGTTTTGAAATACTGACATTTTTCCACAGACAAGATCTTCTGTGCATTGCAAAATATTGTTTCGTTGCTGTAATTCCCTTGCTTTAGAGAAACAGAACTTGGTTTTTAGCCACTCAACTTTTTCCTGGGACAGAAGAATGAAAATAGGTGTAAAACTGTCTCCTCCAGTGTATTTTTTTTTACACTTAGTTCCTGTTATCTTTTGTCAAATATGAACATTTTATAGACAAAGTACTTCCACAGTTCCAGAAAGAAATAAGCTTTTCTCCAGGTTTTAGCTAGACTGTTCTCACATACTTGCTCTCTCTTGTACTACAAAAGATGGGCCTTAGCTAAATAACAAACTATATTATACATTGCTTTGCATTAAGAATTCTGACCATGTTCAGAAATTCACTACATGCAGTTCCATAACAGTGTCAGTCATGGCTGAAAAATAACTGAAGATTGGATGAATGTATAGCATCCATTTTTATAGTGCTGTTTTTCAACATGAGAGGTTTTTTTTTTTTTTTTATTCACAGACCTCAGTTCCTAAACCCAAGGGCTTATGGCACTGGCTGCTAACAACTCACTAGTAAAAAATGTTCATCTTTATCAGTTAATCCAACCTGATTTTTAGCTTTTCACTGATGATTAACTTTTTCCATGCCAGTAAGGTATTTCTACATCTTACTAGCATTGACACACAATTTGACATGAAGCACAACACAGAGATATATATAAAATTCTGGAATAATCATTTCAAGTTTAACATATCTGAAAATTTGGCCTTATCTGATCTGTGATATTTTCACTTTTTACTCACTGAACTAGTAAGGTGCAAGAAAATGCCATACCATATAGAGGATAAGCTAAGGATTGATGCAGTCTGTTCTCCAGGGGTGGAGAACCCAAATTAACTAGGAGGCTGTTAAGATGCATCTGGACCCTGTCTCCTGCTCTCCCCCACCCTGTTTCCATAACAGTCAGTTCAACTGAAAGGCCATATTGGGAGGTGGAAACAAGAGCTTCCAAATGTGTTACATTTTTAAAAATTAATGATTTGTATCTCCCTATGGAAATGAGAGTATTGCTAGATTGTGACAAGCAGTTCTTCAAGAGCTGAATCCTGGAAGGACTCCAGAGTGAGGTCACTGGCTTTTTGCAAATACCAGCCTGCAAAACTGGGAGGTATTTTACAGTCTATGCTGCTGAAAAATGTGTCTATCGTGGCAATTTTTTCTTACTCAACTTTCTGACCTTATTCCTTCTTTTCTTTTGAAAATTATCACATATGCATATGCAGATACACTTCTTTCCAATGGCTTTTTCCACCAGACAAAAAAAGTAAGATTTATTTTTCTTGAGAGCTACATTTGAAGGCAAACTTTTTTTTTTTGTCCGCTATTAATTATTAACAAAAGAAAACTGAGTTTAGGAAGCTACTATTTCTGTTGCTCCTACTTTATCCCTCCAGAGTACCCTTCTAGATACCTTCACTCCAAGCATGAGAAAATGCAAAGATGTAAATTGTAGCCGTTGTCCAAGGGATTTGAAGAACTCTCTAGAAACGTGGGCTGAGGATCATAAAAACAGGAATAAACAACTGCACTAAGAAATGAAAGAGAAATATTACACATAAGACAGAACAGATGCCATTATCTTTTAGTCCTGATGAACCAGCTAAAAGCAACGTCAGTTTATTTATCCATGACAGCATAATATATTCTGGTTAAAACCAAAATAAAACTCTGAAGCATTGACAAATTTAGGAGAGCTATGCCTCAGCACGTCCTAATACTCTGTATCGGTTGCTTTCTCAGAAAGGCTCGTAAGGGCTATGGAGGCGCCACTGGCTCATCATTTCTAGTTGATGTAGTGGTGGCACTGGTGCCACTATGCCAGCTTACTCCCATGATCCTCCTTTTGCTCTCAGTCTGTACCTTGTGCCAGAAAGTTCAGAGGACAAAAGTAACAGGCACACGGGTCTAACAAAAAGCAACAGGAGCAAGCTGGCAATGGAAATGCAAAATGGCTGGGTGGCTTTACTGAAGATGGGCACATGAGGAATGGAGGACGACAGTTGTTGGTGTACAGGTACCTAAAGTTACACATTAGTCATTTTGATTTGGGTGATGCTGAGAGAGAACGCCAAAGAAGCGCAATGCCAATAGCAGTGGTGTAGGACATTATTAAGACTGTGGTAATACAGAAGATGTGCGATCAGAATTTCTTCTTTTTTTAAACAGATTCCTGACAGAGGAATAACTGCTGTGATTTCATCTTTTCTTAGTCTGTATTCCAGGTCTAGATTACTGTGTAAATGAGGTTGTTGTAACTTCTTTGAGTACGGCCCCTATATTTCTTCAAAACAAACCAAAACCCCCAAACCAAACATAGTTCTGAAAAACTGCAAAGATCTTAATCAGTTTGTAAAATTTTAGCTTCCTTTCAAACTTTAATTACTCACTGATGCAGATGTGCAGACATTAAGAGATAACAATTATACTGATTCACCATGTATGCCAAGGTATTCTCTTGAGGCTTGATGGTTTATTGTTTTCCAATGTCACTGTAGATCAAAGGAAGTTGTTTCAAACTGTATTCCACAGCGTGAGAGACATTGCATATGGAAATCAGATCATACGAGTTACTCTCTTGGAGGACTGTTCCTTACCATAAACAACTAGTCACATAAGAGATACATTAAGGGACATTTCTATACATGCACACAATTGCACAGAATTTCTGGCTGAGGACATGCTTATTGATTTCCCTCCAAATTGAAGCTCTATCCACAGATTAACAATCACTCAAACCTTAAATAACCACAAAGCATGATCATACTCATTACTCATACTGAACAAAAAACATCAGCAACTGCCACAACAGCATTGACCCAAGAGGTTATCGTAAGGTGCCCAGACCCCAGCGTACCACTGCAAGCTGGACATACATTCCCTGGAAGAGGGAACAGTAGTTCCTGGCCAGCTCCACCCACACTGCTTTATTCCTACACAACTGCTTAGCTGCAGCTGTACCGCATCCACCAGCTCACCTGTTTGAGAAAGGCAAATGCTTCAGGCTGAGCACAAGCACAAGTGCATGAAGGCAAGTGCACGAAGGGTGGGAAAACAGGAATGAGAGTGAACAGCAGGATAGGGGCATGAGAGGGAGGGGGCGGAGGTATAGGACAAGCAGTGATATGCAAGGCAGGAGCTAACTGATATTTGAGCTGCGCACTCCAGAAAGGCAGTCAACCCTCAATTGCCTACGGATGATTTAACCTCAATTCTGGATTAAATGCAACATGACGCAGAGACACTACAGCTGATTCAGTAAAGAGCTAGCTTAGGTCAGATAGACTTAACTAATGTATGCAGAGCGCTGTGTGAACACAGTTGTGTAATTTCTGGGGCCAGCTCAGCAGTGGGGCACCTTTCAGGAACAGCCTGAGTTAATGAGACCTGATGAGTCTCAACTGACTGAATGCAGAACCGCTTACCTGTTCCTGCATCTGCTCCCCAGTTTTATCTCATTTAAAACAGCTGCAATGAGCCTATCTGTAATCAAGGCACCTCCACAATATTGCAGTACTACTAGCATCTGTGTATGTATGTGTGTGCACAAGAGAGAAAGAGGTCAGAGTCAAGTCTTCACTGTTGCATATTCCTTTTTTTAATTTTAAAGTCAGAGCAATTGTGGATCACCTTCATGGAGCAGCCTGAGGATACCTGTACTAACTGTCCATAATTTAATCTTGCACATATTTCCTATTACTCCTATTGGAAGGATGTTTTCAAGTATTTGTTCACGATTTCAACCTCTAAGTCACTGCTTAGCCAGGCTATCGCTTAGAACTTGCTGCCACCAATCCTTCTAGCTACCTGATAACTTTGTTGTTATTGTTGTTCTTCACTACATCTTCTTCCAGGAAAAAAAAGGTATCTGAAATGTATATATGAGTATGTATACACACATGCTCACATACAGGTAATATGACAGGTTAGACAAAACAATAGACAGTATTCAGATAAGGAATACAACACATCACAGGGAGCCTAAATAGCTCTTTGTACTTTTATCCACTGTGTTTGTTATCCCCCTATTGGCAACAAGAGTTTCAAACCTATTGCTCATTTCTCTTCTGCAACATTATACGAGATGGAGATTATTTTTGCAGATGCTCTAACATTTGTAATCTTACATTGTCACAACATTTTTCCCAAATAGAATAAAACAGTCACTGAAACTTTTGAAGTGATAGTCTGGAAAAAAGTTTGTTCTAGCACTAATCCTTATGCTAACAGCTTCAAGGCAGAAGGTCTCTGTGTGAAAGACAATAAACAAACAACACTAATTTTGTTATTGGTATGACACCATTCTTATCTAGTTCAATATGAATTGTGATGTGACAACTCATGAATTTCAGCTATACTTGGGAACTTGCTCAAGAAATCTCATAGGCATTAGTAGTTATATTTGAGAACCTGCAATGGATGAATATAATTCACTTTTGAAAGAGGGATAGAAAACTACTCAGGAAATTTTAGGTGAATTATTCTGAGCTCAGTTCTAGAACATATGATTAAACAACCTGTGAGTAGGGAAAAAACCAGTAAGTACCAGGTAACCATTTATCAAGAGTAAATAATAACCAGTCAACTGAATTTCCTTTCATCCGGAGCTGTAAGATTTACCAATAGTGGACAACAGGTAGAAGTTGTGTCTGACACCCTTACCAAGGCTTCTGATATTGCCTATGTGATGTTACCACAAGCAAGTTATGAAATTTTGATTTAAATGGAAATTAAACTGATGGAAAAACATAACTTGAAGGTACTATGTGGGAAGGAAATACCAAGTTTACATGCAGATTTGTGCTATGTCTAATATTAATTTTCATTAATTGCTTGGTTGATGGAATAGAGGGTAGATTTATTACATTCACAACAATGCAAAACCAAGCCAGCAGCAAGCACTCGAGAAGAGGAAGACAATTCAAAATGGTCTCAAAAAAACTGAGAATTCAATTCAGTAAGTGCAAAGCACTAAAATAACTAGCTGAATAAACTGGATGAACGTAGGAATGGGTTGCAAATGACTGGACAGATGGTCAGAAGTCTAGAAACAAGGATAGAAATTTTAAAAAGCAGGAGTCATTTAGTCTAGAGAAGATTGAACTGAAGTATCAGCCTTCAAATATATGAGGTTATTGCTGAGAGAGAGTAAACTGTTCTCTATTTCCATTGTAGTGACATAATTAGCTTAAATTGCAGCCGGGGATATTAAGGTTGGAGACAAACATCTTTTAAACTGCAAGAATTGCAAAACAATGGGAAAAAAATTCTACAAAGCTAAAAAAAAAATAATCTTGACTTAAAGAGAGGGTTAGACAGAAATTGGTCAGAAATTATTTGTCTAGTTGATCCTGCCTGAGGCAAAAATCTGGACTGCACAGCCTTTCCAATCTCACTCAAGCCCTATTTATTATAACTATCATTCCTTTGTGAAAAAAATAACTCTATAAAAAGCAGCACGGAGAATAAGATAGAGCCCTATGCTAATTTATAGCATCATTTTTCACAGAACTTTCAATGTTGGTTTGCAAAAAAACATGATCATGTGCATTTCCTATAGCTAATACATTTTCAATTTTTATTTTGATTATAACAATGGAGAAAAACAAAAAAGGAAGAATGAGAAACAGTACCCGCAGACTGACTGACTATACTAAGAAAATTAGATTTATTTCTTCTCTTGAGTTACCTTACTGCTATTGAAATTGGCCTCTCTTTGTCATTGTAGTTTCTTGTAGTATGATATTTTTTATGGAGTGAAAGTGCAAAATGACAGGGTAGCACTTCCTTTTCTCTATTTTTAATTCTACTGAAAACGGCTAGCCTCAATTTCTTAGCTAAAGATATAAGGAGCTCGTTTTACTTTAACTGATGCACTGGGTTTCTCAGAAGTTTAGTGGCAGAATGGTAGTTAGGTGTGCACAGTAATATACGGATGCAAAGTATACAGGAGAGAAGGGCTATGTGGGTGTTGGGATACTATTATGTATCAAAAAAGTACTTAAAAACAAAATTGGATTAATTATCTAATCTCAATAATTAACCCAGAATTTATATTCCAGGTCTGAAGAATATGATGAGTCTCTAATCAGGAGTAACACGAACTGCCTATGAAGAGGAAGATCAGAGAGGCTGTGATGGCAGAAGAAGTGACCGTAATGCAAGGCTTCAGTCATACCGCTCTAGCATTGTGATCCTGAAACTGGGCTCACAGATCCTGGCAACTGCTGGTCTATATGCCTGCCTTCCCCATATGGTAGAGGTTGGTAAAACCACTCTGAGGAATAAAATTAACAACATGTGTCATTTGCTTGGAAAGAGCTGCCGTAGCTTTTTGTTAAAGGGAATCCTGGGCTTCTTTAAAGAAGTCAACAAGCATGCAGAGAAGGATGACTTGGGGTTCAGGTAGGATACATACATATATAAAATATTTTTTATAAAGTCCCTCAGAGAAGAGTTTTAAGAAACTTGGCAACATTACATAAAAAGAAAGGTTCTCTCCTGAATATATATTTGGTTGAAAGACAGAAAAGAGTGGGTAGGAGTATGCTGCATTCTTGTAGTGGAAACTGGTTTAGAACAGATAAAAGAAATTATTTCTTTTCATAGCAGATAGTGAGCATCTAGAGCTTGCTGCCACAGTAGGTTGTGAGTGCCAAGAGAATCAGCAGTTTCAGAGAGGGATTAGACAACTTCATGGACAATAGGCTGAAAAATAGATGCTACAAGGAATAGGTGGTAGTGTGTCTCCTGACATCCTCAATACAACAGCTGTGGATGCTAGGGGTGGGGGCAGTGTGAGGGGAACAGTCTGCAGAAAGCAGCCAGGCTGGTACATTCTCCCTGCCCAAGCTGTCCTAATGTCACCACCAGAGACACTTTGCTGGGCTCAACAGAACACTGGTTTGACCCAGTAAGGCATTTCTTATGCTCTCAAGTGTGGTGAGACCCGATTTTAGTCCCATTTATAAACCTAGTTATTCTTTTATTTGTCTATAAAATACCAATTCTGCAACCTAAAACACCAAGAGATCTCTGGCAAATACAGAGTTATGTGAGACCAAAAATATTTGTTAAGAGCAATGCTGTCCTCATGCAATTTCATGCCAAATCCTATGCAAGATGTTTCTTTTTTTTTCTAAATTATAGGGAAATCTGTAGTGTTATAAATCGATCCTCTTTCACTATTAAACAGGAAAAGGGTTTGATCTGTTACTATGTGGCATAATATATTATTTATGTTACTAATACAGAATATCTTTTCTAGCTGCTGCTAAAAGTCTCCAAACACTTGACTTTTTATCTAAATCAAGGAATAAAAAAAAAAATAGTAAACATGATACATATTAAAATGCTTTGCATGTCTGCATCATATTCCAATTATTTAGTCATCACAATTTTCCATTGAAATGAGAAAGTCTGAAAAAGTTGACAAGGTTGAGGCAACATGAACGGTTCATCTGAGAATCCAACTGCATCTCCCTCTAGGGAGTAAAAGGGCATAAATTCTCTGTGCCTGAACAGATTGCTCCCAACTGGAGTAAGGGGGAAACAGAGACCACGTCCTAACTCCTTGAATCATGTTGCAGCTGCAGCCCTTCTCAGGCAGCACAATAAAATCTACTCCTCACTCAGGCAGTACGCCTTGGAAGATTACAACACAGATCAAAATGACTGAATCTAATGATAATGACAAACTTCGAGAATTACAGATTTCATAAAGCATGCTTCAAATTAGTAATAAGCTTGTAACAATTAAGGAAAGGCTGAAAAATAGGTAAGTCTTTTCACCCGGCTCTTACACAGGCTGCTTTAAAATCAGCCTTCTCATAATTATTCTCCCTAAATATTCAATACTGCATCCTTAGTGACATTTCTTAGAAGCAAAATATGACTTTCTTCCTGACCCAGTCAAAGAGCTCTGCACCGGAAAAGACACGCACATCCTCTTATGAACTGACTTGTTATTCCTGTTCATCACTCCTGAACTGTGCAAAGAAGCCATTATCACCGAATTACAGTCTACAAAATGCATGGAATAAAAACTAAGATGATTTGGATGGAGACAAAACAACACATTATATCCACAATGTATGTTGAGAGCTTTATTAAACAAAGTTGTAAGGAAAGTCACATATCTTCTTCCTCTCTTGGCTGTCACTTTATCTATTTCTTATGCTCCATTACTTCTGCACAAGCCCAGGAGGTGTTTGCATGTAATAGCATTTCATTCTTGATTGAATTTGCACTGAGCGTTCCCCTCATATTATGCCTACATATGATTTTGCATTTTATTGCCACTTAAAAAAATCTTGTGAACCCCATGCAATACTTCGGGAAACATACCTTATAACCAAATTTTAAAGAGGATATTTTTAGTTCCCACAGATGCAAAGACACAAGACTTAAGTTCAAGAGATCTTTCTGCAGTTCTTATTCCTGAAAGGGACATAATTATAAAGCATTGTGCATGTTTGTTGTCATTTTGAAACTGTGCTCCAAAGTAGCCATTGCGAGTAGATTAATGCAAAAACAGATAATGGTCTGCTCTTTGATGGTCAAATGGTTAAATGGTTTGGAAATCTGAGATAACATGTCTAACATTTCAGTAGCAAGAAACATACAATCACTTTTGTTACGATCTGCCCCAATTTTGTGTCTAAGAATTACAAATGGTTCTGTCATTGCTCAGTGAGTTATGCCAGGAATTTGCACTGCAGCTGAAATATGATCAAAACAAGTAAAGCGTGTTGGTTGTTTGTTTTTTTTTTTCTAATGGAATCAACTGTGTCTAAAAAATTTGTAAACAGATATGAAGACAGGATCCCTGCCCTGCACAGTTTACAAGCTTCTTCCCTAAGAACTCATCTAGCAAATCTCCATAGTGTATGGGTGACCAAAACTGACAAGTATCAAAGGTAAATGAGAATACTGCAGAAAGGATGAAGAGGATAATAAAAATCTCTGCATTTGGGTGATAAAATTGAATGTATGATTTGTTAGATGTTATAATCCTATTTTTTGAGAGAAAGTGGGTATGTAAACCAGCAAAATTTCAAGTATGTTCTGAAGGAATACATTTTGTTTCCTTTTTGTACATATTATGGTCAGCAGCATACGATCTGTAAAAGCAGACCAAAAATACATGGGAACACCTTTTTTTTTTCCTTGTCCTGTAAAATGATGTACACACATAGTCTTGATATATACCATATTTATTTCTCTTTTGGTCTTGCCTCTTCCATTCTCTTATTTAAAAAAGAAAAAAATAATTCTGTGTTTTCACAAACAATTCCAAGGTACTGAGTTTTCTCTGAATTATAAAATGAAATTCAGTTAATATGCTTCAAAATGCTACTTCCTCCTCTCCCATAACTGTGGGGATAGGGGTGTAAATTTAACCAGATTTCTATCCTGGAGAGCTTAATTTTAAATAATGTTTTGGGGGTTTTTTGTATCATTATTTTTAAGTGACAGAGTTGCTTATATTAAACCATACCAAACTAAGAAAGTGAAATTTAAACATTAAGAATTACTGTATTGAAAAAGTCAGTTTTTAACCTCGATCACTCTCCACACATATCCTAGATTTCCTCATCAAAACAGACGGACAGACATACACAAATGCCTGCATTTTTAAAAGATATTTAAGACCAATGAAATAATTTAATTGAGAGAGAGAGCTGAATATTAACAAATATGAAAAAGTACACAGTAGTATTTCAGAAACTACTTATAACAGGGTAGTTTCCTGGAAGGCTGGCATTAGAGGGGACAGAATTGTGACTGTTTCCATTAAATCTTACATTTCTCACTGAATTTCTCATTAAAAGTAGCTTTCCACTTTGATATGGACATTTGGCTTTAACTAAAAGTCTAAAAATAAAGTTCTTATCAAACATAATAGAAAGAAGTTGCTCTGAGAAAATGCTTTGTAGTTATCCCCATCTTTTACTCTGAGCTTACTTTACTTCAGTGCAAACCATAAAATAAGAACAAAAACCTAGTTCTAACATTTAACCTTTATGCTGCTTAGCAGTTATTTCTGAATTATTTCAATAAAGCTCTTCCCAATTAGATTTTTTTCTTTTTCCTTCCCTAACCAGAATACTAGCAGACAGACAGACAGCAGGGTGCTGCCCAGCAACAGTACGCCATGGACAACTCCTACATGAACTGGAATCCTCTATTCTGTGTCACCTTCCTCACAGTGCATCCCTCACAGGGAAAATTCAAATAAGTTTGGAAAAGAAAGGAAAAAATACAGAGGCAGATTGAAATGAAGTCAGAATGTCTCCAAGGAGAAGAATCAGTAGCAAAACATTAAAAGAAAAAGATCATAATTTTCTGTTGAGTATTGTGAAAAAGTGCTTGTTTTCACATTATTTTTAACAATCCATTACAGTTCCTTTGATGTACAGGGAACTGAAAATGAGTCCTGCTGTTCATTCTTTATCTTTCTGAGATAGTACCCCCAAAAAAAAAAAATCTGCTATTTATAAGGTTTTTTGTGGTGGAAATGTTAATTACAGTGAAAAAGTCTCATTATGCAATGGCAGTAGAAGGAGAGAAAGTTGAAAATGACAACCTAAATGGCTATTCACCCACCATTCAAAACAGGCTGAAGAATCATTTATCCTATATATTGTTAAATAGTATCCCTGAACATCAATCCTACAGCAAAGCACAACAATGATCATATAGCCTATGCACTTCAGAAATAGGCATACAGTGAAACATGAAGAGAACACACTTCCTGTGAATCCTACAGCGAAAAACCCCCAATTTTCTCAGAAGAAAAAAATATATGCTTTGTATTCTACACTAAGAGGTCTCCAAAGGCTGTCCTGTCATTTTAATTAAGATTTGTGATTTTAAGATTGTCTAATAAAAGAATTTCAAAGAAATTGGGTAACGAGCACCCAAGGAAATTAAAAGTCAGATGCACAATTTCCTTAGATTCCACTGATAATTCTGGTTTATGTATAAATTATTCTAATAATTACAGACATACAAAATGATTAAATTCATACAAAAATACTCATAATTAAACAAAATATATGAATTCTCACCTTGACAAGAAATATTGGGAAATAATTTAATAAAAAATGGAAACTAATATACAAAATGAACCAACATGACTGAATAGAAGTTTCAACGTGCAAGATTTTCCTTAATCTCAGCATATTTAGCTAGAAAGTTTAAAAGAAAGATACTTGTTAGACATCGTTCTCAGAAGGCGAGTGATGTTTGACCTAAAAACTTCTGCAGTCTAGCAGGAAGAGAGGGAAGGGGGGGAGGAAAATTTACTGACATTAAATTTGCATAAACTAATCTAGATAAAAAAACCAAGAGCATTTCTATCTTACAAATCTTTCTCCTTCACTGAATTTTTGCATTTCATCAATATGGACCTTTATGCAACTATGTCTTAAAGGAGACAAATGGTCTTGCAAACTTTTCCAATTCAACAATTACACTGTTCTTCCTACCCTTTATTCTCCACTTACATTTCATCCATCTTTCCTGTCTTCTCTTAACCATAACGATAAGACCTCTGAGGTAATTTCACCTACTTTTTCCCCAACCCAGAACAATGATCTAAGTCCTGATCGAAACCACTTATAAATATACAACTTTTTCCATCCACAGACACCTTATCAGTATTATAATTTAAATGCACAAAACCCTACTAGTTCTTTTCCTGTAAACCCTTCTGTCTCTAAATCGATCCTATCAGCAATATCTGTTCTGGATTATTATTGCAGGTGTGTATAGCTCTGGAACAAGTAGTTTAGTATAGGTAAGCAGAAGTGCTATTTTTGATGTTTTCATAACATCAGGCCCAACATGGTACGATACACCTTACAGTCATTGCTCAGAAGGGCCAGTCGGCTGTGCTCATCCCCAATTCAGCTTCCACTGCCTCCAAAGCACTTCCCCCTGACTTGCACCAATCTGCATGAGAGATCCTTTTTAGTAAATTAGTACTAAATTTACTAATTTTATTTCCTCGAAATTAGTCAAGGAATATTTACAGAATACAAATGGTTGAGACAGTTGATTTTATTAACTGACTTACAGCACGTTGATGCTAACCTCTTAAAGTTATCATCTAGTACCCATAGATGTAACTTGATTCCTTAGCATCTATATTCTTGTCCTTTATTACACGCTTTAA